>NW_026652280.1:2003546-2009282 GCF_009828535.3 Hylobates moloch | reverse complement strand
CACGCTCACTCACATGCACATACTCTCACACACACTCACATTCACTCACACTCACTCATATACACACACACACACACTCACACTCACTCATATACACACACTCACACACACTCACACCCATACTCATGCTCACTCACATACACACACTCACACTCTCACACACACTCATACACATGCACACTCACACACTCACAATACCCACACAGGCACTCACAATCCACACACAGGTACTCACACACATACACACATGCAAACATCCACACTCACACACACACTCTCCCACGCGTACACTCACACACTCCCACAGTCACACACATGCTCACACACTCTTTCACACACACGTACACTCTTTCACACACACATGTACACTCTCTCACACACTGTCATACACACAGCCCTCTGTTCCAGTGGGCAACAGCAGGCTGTCCCCCTGTGACATCAGGTTTGATTTTCCTGGTGGAGCAGCCCCTCCTGAAGATGTTTCTGCTCTGCAGCAGTGAGGTGCACGGTACACAAGACAGCTGCTGCCAGCATGAGGGCCAGCGGGGAGCAGGGGCAGGCCACCAGGACCCTTCCTTATCCCCAGGTGGAAGCCAGCGCAGACTGAGGCAGCTCCATCCTGGACGCTCGCCCCCATGTGCACCTCTGATTAACTCCAGTTCTGGGAAGGCCTCCAAGGTTTCTACTTTACTGCTCATCAGAAATTCTGCCCTTGGGCAAATCCTTCTGAAGCAGGCGTGCCCTTTGTGCCCTGGGTCTCGGGGGTGTCAGCAGAAGGATCCACTATCTCGAGGCTGCCTGAGACATGCCTTCTGCTCGTTAGCCCCACCAAATATTTCTGAGGAACTGGATTTGTCAGCCTCTTTGCTGGCCTCTCAGCTTTCTGGAACTTTGTGGGTAGGTTCGCATAGACCTGCTCACTGTGGGACAAACGTTTTCCCTTCCCAACAGGACATGGCATCCCGCAGATCTAAGGTTGCAATGCCCCCACTGGGGGAGACGGAGTCCACACCAAGTCCTCTCCCACACCCACCCCTCAGGCCTGCGGACCCTCACCGGGGGAGATGGGGGCCACGCCAAGATTCCAGACGTGGAAATGCTCAAAGTGAGTGGAGAGCAGAAGCCCCCGAGCAGCACAGGGACCCGGCATGAGATAGAGCGCGTGCGTGAGTGCGTGCGTGCGCGCAGTTACTTCTTTTTCTGTCTCATAGTCAGGCTTGTGCCCCTGTCCTCCCAGCTGCTTTTCCCCTTGGATTTGGCCATCGTCTTAGTTTGTTTATGACTCTATAATGTAAAACCTTAGACTGGGTAATTTATAAATAATAGAAATTTATTTCCCGCAGGTCTGAGGGCTGGAAAGTCCAACATTGAGGCTCCAGCAGATGCTGCTCGCTGCTTGCTAGATGGCATCTCTGCTGCATCCTCACGTGGCAGGAGGGGCCCGGGGCCACCACGGTACTCTCTTCGAGCTGCAAATGGTCACTAATCTTATTCCTGGGCCTTGCCCTCATGACTTACTTCCTAAAGGCCCCACCTGTTAGTGCTACCACATCATAGATTCCATTTCAGTGCATGAATGTCATGTGGATGCACGCCAATCATAGCAGCCACCAAGTCCTTTCTTTAAGCTAAATAACACCAATAATGCAGGTGACTAGCGAGAGAACAGCAGAAGTGCTGTCGTGAAATACACTAAGGGTAAGAGTCCAGATTCCCTCTCTCTGATAACGCTCAGCCCCCTGCCCTAACTCCAGCAGCCCTCGAGTGAAGGAGAAATCCTATGGCCACAGGACAGACAGCAGGCCAGCTGTATTAAGGCCCTTTCATTCCCAAGGAATGATCCCATGACTCTTTGGGGTTCACTGTTGTGTCATCATTCACAATGTTAGAATGGATACTGGTACAGCCACACAGTGCAAACCACAGTAGACATCTCCAGCTCCAGTAACTTGTCCTGTGGACTCAACAGCACGGTGGAATTGCTTCTGGCAGGTTCTGATCCTGGGGAAGAAGGCCATGAGGCCCTCAGCACCGACACTGATGCACCTGAGTGCCTGCGGTTCCTGGAACAACCTCGCACAGCACAACACGAGAAGGAAAAGCCTGGGGCAGGGTGCCGAACACGGGGCTGGGGGTGGCGAGGGCACTGCTGCACCTGAGTGCCTGTCGGGCCACTGCTCTCTCTCACCTCTGGGTGACATTGCCCCATGGCTGCTATGGCCAGTCCAGTGCCGCTGGCAACAAGCTTGCATCTTTTGGTCATCTCAGCTGCCCTGACTCCGGCTGTGCCCCAGCACGAGCTGCAAAGAGCTCCCAGGCTCTCATATCCCTGTGTGATCAGCCTCAGAAGAACCCTGGAAGCACAGACGCAGGGATGAATCAGGTTACCATGAATTACTAACTACACAATCTTGGCTCAACTTCTTTACCATAGTCAAGCTTTGTTTCATTTGCGAAATAGAGAAATCACAAGTGCAACTTGAAAGGGCAGCAGGCGCGTGTGGTTGGTGGCAGAGTCTTCATGAATGTCAGTCTCCTCCCTTCCTTACAGAAGTTCAGTATTTCTTCTTCTTTTGTTCTGGTCAGAAGACAGGTCTGGTCTGGCTGTTGCTAAGCTCATGAAATAATCCCGAGAACTCTGGTGAGGGCACAGCCTCTCTCCAGGCACCCATGAGCCTGCAATGGGGCTTGCATCGCTTTTCCCAGCCCCTTGGGGATATGTGGAATAATCTTGCCACAGCCTGGAGTAGCTATGTCAATAACAGCGACATACAGACACAGCCCTGTGCAATTTACCAGCCGTGGATAGAGGACATGGGCCCCATTCATTGTATTCACTTGGTACTTTATCCCCGTTGATCCACCCATGGGCTGCCCATCCACACATCCGTATCAGCCCGCTTCCTTTGTGATGAGAGAGGACAAGTAGTCACCCTTTTGCTGGACTCCTCAGACCCTTGCAGGTAGGGGCATTGCACACACCTCATGGGATTCAGCTCTTCCCTCCCTCTCCCCAGCACACAGTGCATGCACTCTCTTCTGCACTGTGGAGAGCCCCTTTCATTAACACTCTTTTCTGTTTGTTTGTTTGTTTGTTTTTAATCAATCATCCAGTTTCTAGAGACTTCTATGGTGACTTTGTACATTGATAACTGTATTAGTCCATGTTCACACTGCTGATAAAGACATACCAGAGACTGGGTAATTTATAATGAAAAAGAAATTTAATGGATTCACAGTTCCATGTGGCTGGGGAGGCCTCACAATCATGGCAGAAGACGAAAGGTGTGTCTTACAGGGCAGCAGGCAGGAGAGAAAATGAGAGCCGAGCAAAAGGGGAAACCCCTCGTAAAACTGTCAGATCTAGTGAGACTCATTCACTGCCATGAGAACAGTGTGGGTGAAACTGCTCCCATGATTCCGTTACCTCCCACTGGGTCCCTCCCACCACCATGGGAATTATGGGAGCTACAATTCAAGATGAAATTTGGGTGGGGACACAGCCAAACCATATCAATAACCTCCAGGTTACTGATAGCAAATGCAGGTAATCTTTGAGCTGGGCTAAGAAATGGAGGTCGCTATCCATTTTTATCCTCAAAGGATCACTTTGGTAAATTTGGCACATACAAAAAAAAAAAATCACAAGTAAAAGAGTAGGTTGGTTTTCTGGTTGGTGTGTTTTGCTACTTTCCAATCCAATGTCAGTCCTTTCCTTGTGGATTTGTTAGCAGTGTGAAGAGGGCAGTGATCTGGGACTTGGGTTTATTACTCTTCCTAAATCAATCTCGTTCTCCTCTGTAGTCAGCAGGTTAGTGATTTACTGGTATTTTTCTCTCCCCCTCCACGGTTAGCTTGAAGTCCTCATACCAGAGCACCTGGTTTCGGGAAAGCTTGGTTCCAGCCCTCGGAGTGAATTCCATCTCTGAATTCCATCTTTGCCCGTGTGTCCAACACTCTAGTAAAGTTAACCCGGAAGACACTCTGCAAGGCTGGCACGTCTGTCCTCAGATCCTGGTCTTATAAACAGATTCTGACACATTTTACGGTGGAAAATATATTTATTCTAAAACTTCTGGTGTGTGTCTGGGGTATGAAAACTCTACTTTTGTTTGTTTTTTTCCAAACACCTTCAAAACTGAAGCAGACAAGTTAAAGGAATTAGCAAGTGTACCTTTTAGTGTCTGTGGACAGAAAGTACAAAATGAGCGCACTTTATAATTATGGTTATACAAGATACTGAAATTTCTTACTATTAAAATTGACTTGCTGTGTTATACACAAATTAGAAACAAAACAGGCAATTTTCCAAGTGAAAATTCTGTTTAGCTAGTTTATAGCACATACTTTTTTTTAGATTTTAGATTTTTAATACACATTTGCATACAAAGTACTTTCAAAATTGTATGGTTTCACTCTTCCAGAGTGTAATATTACAAAAATCAATCAGCTGCCAACAATTTGATACTGAAAATAAAACATTTGTGAAAAAATGCATTCTTTAAATTGAATCAATTTATTTTACAAAAATAGAAGTAGAGTTGTATCAAGAATACTTCATAATTTTTTTTCATGTTCTGGTTCATTATTTAGTTCCATGGTTTATACTTACACACTAAAATAAATGTAGTGAGTAACTTAAAAGGCACTTTAATTGTACACTAACATATGAACAGGCACACTGATTATGTAGAAACCAGCTTACATATATGCAAATAGAAGGCTCATTGTTATGCATTTTATGTGTTTAATCTTTGATATAATTTAATTTTTATAAGTAGATTTATTTATCTTAGAAATAAAAATTTGTATAAGTACATTTATCTTATAAATATCTTTGTTATAAATAAAAATTGTTATAAGTACATTTATTTATCTTATAAATAATGTATCTTATAAATAAATGCACTCTATTGATATCCCAGACACATACCAAAAGTTTATCTTATAAATAAATTGTACTTATGAAAATTAAGTGATACAAATTATTTGAAGATTAAATATTATAAAATAGTAAAAGACAAAAAAATAGCATATTACATAATTCACTTTCCAAATACAACCATGAGATTTGTTTTGGTGCGATCATGTTTAATTTATCTTTATCATATGCCACATGGCGTGTGGTTCTTTTAATTTTTAAACACAACTTTATATTTATTAACATGCAGATAATTGTAAACTACTTGGGCAGAGATTGTCATGAAACAGCAGGGCCGGCCCCGTTCTGCTGCCATTTTCCGCTGCCTGGGGTGGGACTTTCCGCTCCTCCGCCTGATCATCTTGTTCCCCTCTGGTCTCCACCTGACCTTGCTGTAGGGCTCCGTCCTGACCCTCATGTTTGGGCGTTGCTATTCCTTCCCCTTCTGGGGTACAAGGTTTCGTTTTCATTCAGAATTCTCTGCCCATAAAGTTTCCCACCACCTCCGCCTCTAATTAGACTTACAGTCTAATTTTAGATGAATACATTTTCAGTGCTTGTGTCATTACGATAAATTATTACAAGTAAATGTTATTCACAATTGAGTCACGTGATATGAAGTTAAATCATATAATATTCTATCTCCCTTTTCCCAAGCCTTTTTCTGACCAGAGTCACCCAGTGAATGGAACAGAGTAGAAATAAATTTCAACTCTTTTTTAAATTAACAGTTCATGATATTAACATTTTGGAGTACTGTTGTGTGAGTTTTAACACATGTATAGATGGGCGTAACTACCAGCAAAACCAGGATG
>NW_026652280.1:1971066-2003146 GCF_009828535.3 Hylobates moloch | reverse complement strand
CAGTCCGCCCCCCCACCACCAGTGGCCGCAGTCCGCTCCCCGCACCACCAATGACTGCAGTGTTCACACCTCCAGGGTCTGCCTTTCTATTTTCTATAATTCCACTTACCTTGTTCAAATTGCACTTTCAATATGATCTTTTCATTTCAAAAGCTATGTTTCTATCATTTGAGGCCAATTTTCTCTTTCACTTATCTATTTTCCCAAAGCTTCACATACCTATCCCTGGGAGTACCCTCCTACCTAACTAGAGTTGGTATCCTCTCACCTACACCTCCCCAAACTCCTGTCCCCAACCCTGGTAAACACCTTTGTCTCCAGCCCTGGTGACCACCACTGTCCCCAGCCCTGGTAATCACCACCATCCCCCCCAGCCCTGGTAATCATCCCCATCCCCATCCCTGGTAACCACAACGGCCCCCAGACCTGATAACCACCACTGTCCCTCAGTCCTGGTAGCCACCACCGCCCCCAGACCTGATAACCACCACTGCCCCCAGCCCTGGTGATCACCACTGTCCCCAGACCTATTAACCACCACTGTACCCTGCCCTGGCAAACACCACTTTCCCCCAGCCCTAGTAACCACCACCGTCGCCCAGCCCTGGAAACCTCCACTGGCCCCAGCCCTAGTAACCACCACCGTCGCCCAGCCCTGGAAACCTCCACTGGCCCCAGCCCTGGTAACCGTTCCATTCTCTCCAGCATGATGCTCTTGACACTCAACATCCATCCTTGCTGCTGTGGGCATCAACAGTTTCTTTTTATTTTTTGGCTGGTTAGTGTTGCACTGGGTATGTATTCATCTATTTAAGAAAATCTGGGTTGTTTCCAGTGTTTTGCAATTAGAAACAAAGATGCTATAAACGTGTTTGTGCATATTTTTGTGAACATTTATTTAGGACAAATATCTAGGAGTGGTATGGATGGGTCACGTGGGAAGTACATGCTTGATTTTGTAAGAAACCTCCCCACTGCTGGCCGGGCGCGGTGGCTCACACCTGTAATCCTAGCACTTTGGGAGGCCAAGGCGGGCGGATCACGAGGTCAGGAGATCGAGACCATCCTGGCTAACATGGTGAAACCCCGTCTCTACTAAAAATACAAAAAAAAATTAGCCGGGCGTGGTGGCGGGCGCCTGTAGTCCCAGCTACTGGAGAAGCTGAGACAAGAGAGTGGCGTGAACCCGGGAGGCGGAGCTTGCAGTGAGCCTAGATCGCGCCACTGCACTCCAGCCTGGGCGACAGAGCGAGACTCCGCCTCAAAAAAAAAAAAAAAAAGAAAAAAAGAAACCACCTTACTGCTTTGCAGAGTGACTGTGCCATTCTGCATTTCCACACATGACTCTTGAGCGTTCCAAATTCTTCACATCCTCATCAACAGTGATGGCTCTTGCTTTGCTTTTGGCTACCGTGGCTTAATTAAATAGCACCAGTCCGCCAACCACATGGTTTCTATTTCACCTACCATGGTGTATTAATTGTGAGCATTTTAAAAGGAAAAACTTTGCTCCGGAATCCTCTGTCCACAAATCACTGGTGAATAACAGCTGGGCTTCATGGTCAGCCTCCCATCACAGCACATCTTGGGAACCTGTTGGTGACGGGTCCCTGCAGGTCTCCCATTTGGTTCCCAGACAGCAGAGCATCTGGCCATGCTGGCTCCCTGTCTCCCAGGGGTACACACCTGAAGCTTTGCAAAAACAAATAAGAGAAAGAGAAAACTGGCCAAAAAAGTTACAAGTACAACTTTTGAAATGAAATAATACTCAAAGTGCAATTTCAATAGGAGGTAAGTGGAGTTACAGAAAATAGAAGGGCCAGCCATGGAGATGTGGCACTGCTGTCATTGGAACCGTCACAGACTTGCAGTCAGAGGAGCCCTGGGATGGCAAAGTCACTGATGGGGACAAAAATAATGAACACATCTTCAAGGAAGGGGCATCAGCAAACACGTCACAGCAAAGGACCTCTCAGAGAAATGGCATGCCATGGAAAGCAAACGATAAACGTTTGAGGCTGATCAAACCCAGAGCGGAGCCAAGCAATTCATCTCGGCATGGAAGAGAAGCCAGCTCTGTTTTGTAATTTTACAAAAAGAAGGGGCAAGTCTTGTTCAAAGTACTTTTAACACACTTTTTACCAAGAAGCCGAACATTGTAGTTATCAATGCTCTGTTTTAAATTGTAGCATTCTACATAAATATTAGCTTCATTTTTTTTCATGTTTTGATGCATTTAGTACCAACACCAATATGAACGCTAAGTTTTTAAGATTTTGAGAAAAAATGCTTACAGGTCACTAAACAATCTTAATTTTCTCTGATGAGTAAGGCTGCTTGGCTTAGTTCCAACTTGCAGGGTCGTTTTTTATGATCCTGTCTTATTAGGGAAGGTCAGGTCTGCCTCTGCTTGCAAGTGCCAGATTTGATTTTTGGTGTTCTTTTAACTTTTGTCATTCTAACAAGTGTGTAGTGTACCTCATTACGATTTTACTTTGAATCTCTTAATGGCTAATATGGTAAGCACGTGTTCATGTGTTAATATGGTTTTCACATGCTTATTTGCCATCTGTATATCTTCTTTGCTGAAGTGTCTGATTGATCTTTTTCTTGTTGTTGAATTTTGAGTACTCTTTATATATTGTGGATATTCAAGTTCCTTGTCCAACATTGTGATTGTCAAGAACTACGAAGATATGAAAGCTTTTCTTCTTAAGAGGCTAACTAGTTAGCCTGCCAGGTTGATGCATATTGGAAGGCAACTCATAAGTCAGAGACAAAGGACTTTATTACTCATGACTCAGCAAGCAGCAAGAGCTTGTGTCCACGCCAGCTCCCTTGTTCCCCCAATCACACAGGGGTGATTACTGGGGTGTAGGTTGGTACTCATGCACAAGTGGGTTTGTGTCTGGGAAACCCCACCTTAACAAACTAGAATATTTTTTATAGTAATAAGCTAGGAGACCTTCTCTTCTTCTCAGAGGAAGACATTGTTTTTATCATATTAGGAAGTAATCCTATCTGCCTTTTGCTCTGCAGGGAGCAATGTACTACATTCCAAAGCTGTTTGCTAAAAGGTACCTCTGCTTATAAGATATGCAGAATCGAGATCCGTGACAGTCTCCCAACACTGTCAAACTTTAGAAAATTTTAATGCAGAGTTTAATTTATCATTCTTTTCTTTCTTATCATTTTATTTGTACAGTTGTCTAAAACTTTGTCATTTTATAAATCTTTTCAAAAATCAACTTTAAGTTATGTTGATTTTTTCTAATAACTTTTTATTTTCAATTTCATTGATTTTTGCTCTTATCTGTATTCTTTCCTTTCCTCTGCTTGTTTTGGGTTTATTTCACTCACTTTGTGTAGTATCATAAGGTGGAAGCTTGTAGTATGGATTTGATAACTTCCTTTCAAATCCAGGCATCCAATGTTATAAAGTTCCCTTAAATCCCTGCTTTAGCTGCGAACCATTCTTTCTTTTAATTCTTTTCCACTTAGTTCAAAATATTTTACAATTTTTCTCCACTTCAACATATGAGTTATTTAGAAATACATTGTTTAATTTCCAAATATTTGTGTATTTTCTGGTTATCATTCTCATATTAATATCTAGTTTAATTTTACTATGATCAGAGAATACACTTGAAATAATTTCAATAATTTTTAATTTGTGAAGGTTTGTTCTATGATCCAGAATATGATCTGTCATGGTGAATGTTCTATGTGCATTTGGAAAGAACATGTGTGCTGCTGTTGTTGATTGGAGTGTTCTGCTAAAATCGAGTGGGTCCAGTTAGTTAATGGTGATTTTCTAGTATTCATCCTGATTTTCTGTCTACTTGTTCTATTGATTTCTGAGAAAGACCTATTAATGTCTCCAGTTGTAATTGTGGACTTGTAATTCTCCTTGTATTGTAATTCTTCTTTAGCTCCATAAATGTTTACTTCGTGTATTTGAGTCTCTTCTGTTAGACACATACGTATTTAGGCTGGCTATATCTCCCTGGTGAACGGAGACTGCCGCCACGTTGTAAAATCTGTCTTTTTTCTTCTTTGTCCTGAAGTTTGCTCTTTCTGAAATTAATAGAGTAACTCCAGTTTTCTTCTGATACACGTTTGCATGGCGTATCTTCTTTTCATCCATTTACTTTTATTACTAAAATAAATTATGCTTTAAAGGTGAGTTTATTATAAACAGCATGGAGTTAGATTATTAAAAATTCAAGATGTACCGAATTGTCAATATGACAATTTCTGTCCATTTAGTTGGTGTGTTTAGAACATTTCCATTTCATGTAGACATTGACATGTTTGCATCTAAGCCAATTATCGTTTTTTACCTTTGTCCTCTGTACTTTTCATTCTTCCCTCCCCGTCTTTCTGCCTTCTTTTAGGTTTTTTGAATACGTTCAGTCTTTCATCTTATCTATTTAATTTTTGATAAAAATTTCTTTGAACGCATTTTTTCAGCAAAGTTTCTCAACACTTATTAAGAAACTACCTAAGAAGGACAATATTTCAAGAAAGTCTGTGTAACTGGCTTACTACTAATGAAAAATGGTCATATGAAAATTTTTATTTTGTTGAAAACAATTATTTTACTGAACAATAATTAAATTTAGTTGTCTATTATATTTTCTAACTTTCAATGATGTGATAAAAATATCATTGCATGTTTGGTTATTATGAATGTATATGCATAAAATAGACAATAATATGCCATTTTGTGGAAAAAGTTGTTCTAATCTTAGATGTAAAACAGTAAGTCTTTCCTTATTAAATAGGAGGTTAGCTGTAGGTTTCTCCCAGCTTACCACGTTGAGGTAATTCTCTTCTAGTCCAATCTCACTGAGGGCTCTTTTCAGCATGTCAGGTTTTGTCAAAACAAAATTGATGCAAAAAATCCTTTTTTTCTGCATCGACTGATATGACTATGATCATACGATTTTTTTCTTTCACCTGTTTTTATGATGTGTTACAATAAAAATACTTTTATGGTCAATTATTGATAATAATCAATTTATTGATTATTGAATATTCCACTAGCCTGGCATATCTGAAATAAAATCTATTTTGTCATGTTACATAAGTTTTTCTTTTTCTTTTTGTCTTGTTGTTGAACTTAGTTTGCTAATATTTTGATGAGGAGTCTGCATCTAAATTCATGACAGACAGATACTGGTTTGTAGGAGGGTTTTTTGTACTGTGTTTTTCTGGATTTGGCCTCAGGGTAATACTAGCTTCATAAAATGAGTTGGGAATTGTTCTCCCTTCTTGAATGTTTGGAACAGATTGTATTCCTTGTGTTACTTCTATAAGTGGTTGATAGAATCGTCCAGTGAAATCATCTGAGCCTGGGGATTTCTCTTCCAGGAGCTTTTAAAATATGAATTTAATTTCTTGAATAATGATTGGGCTGTTGTAGAGTGTCTTTCCATCTGTAGTTTATGTCTGTGTATGTGGGTCACAGGGAGAGGTTCTGTATATTTGGATCAGGTCCTGTTGGTTGGTTGTGTTGTTCACGTCTTCTGTGTCCTGGATGCTCTCCTGGCCTGCCGTTCTCTCCGTTGCTGAGAGGGGCTTATTAAGTTCCCCAACTAAAACTGTGGATTTGTCTCTTTCTCCTTTCTAGTTCTACAGGTTTTAGCTTTATGTGTGTTTAGATTCTATTGTTTGGTGTATACAAAAAAGGACTGCCATGTCTTTGTAATGTCTTATGTAATTTTCCTTTTTCTGAAGTCTACGGTATCAGATCTTTATATACACACTCCTTCTTTTTAAAATTATCTTTTTCTATTATTTTCCTTCAATGTACTAATGTCATTAAATTTTAAGTGAGTTTATTACAAACAGCATATTTTGGGGTCATGTTTTTTTTGTACACTGTGCCAAATTCTGCTTTTGATTGGTGTATTTCAACTGTTTATATTTCAAGTAATCATTTATATTTTAGGGCTAAAGTCTGCCATATTGTGATATGTTATTTATTCCCCTGTTTCTCCTTTTTATGTTATTCTATTACATTTTTTCCTTTCTCTGGATTATGTGAATGCTATCTGGGGGTCCTAATTTATGGATTTATGGTGCTTGTGAATTCATCTTCTCACTTAGTTTTCCCGGCAGTTTCTCCGGTATCCATGTGTAGCTGTCCCAGCCTGCTGGCAACAACGTGCTGCCCTGAACTCTAGGCAGCTGCATCATTGCTGCTTGTCATTCTTCTATCAGCTCACCACACGAGCCCAGCGTTGGTGCATCTCAGTGTTGGCATCAGCTGATTCTCTTTTTTCTTTCAAGTTGTGATTTTCTTGGTTCTTGGTGCAATGGAGCTTTTACGTGGTGTATTGGCTGCATTTCATCGTGTCAGCTGATTCTGGGTCCTGGTTAACTCTTTTGGTGTAGCAGGAGGCCCTCTGCCTCGGCTGGGTGCAGCTCCTGGTCTGCTCTGTGGACCGTGCCTCTGTGTCTGGAAGCCTCGCCCTGATGCTTTGCTCTCCTTCGTTTTCCTCCTGCCACCGGGGCTTCCACGCGTCAGGCCTGAGAGGGCCTCTGGAGCCTGCAGGTCCACGGGACATGATCATACATACCATGTTGTCACAAGCCCCGAGCTATTGTCTAAGAAAGGGGAAGGCCTTGGCCGTGGACACGCCCTCAGTCCATCTTCATGGAACAGTCACTCACACGTGTATCTCAAGCCTGGTCACTGTCAAGGCATCAGACCCTCCTGTAACCAGAAGCAGTTCTTACTCTTGCCAGAGACAGCAGCCTTGCCATGGATGTGACCTAATTTTCATTAAGTATTTAGTTATAAGAAATCATATTTATGGAAGTTACTATGAAAATCACACAATCCATTCACCCAAACCCTGTCAGCCTCACTGTGTATCTGTAACCTATCTGTATCTCTGCTTTGTACACAGATTTAAGAGTAAGGAGCAAGGCAGTAGAACTCATCCTACCAAATCCTGAAACTTTAGACTAGTACTTTATTGTAATAATGGAAAGCTCACATTTACTATCACTCAATTTAGTAATATACTGTAGGCACATTATTTCCTGACACCTCCCTAAAACTTATGGGGTCATTATCATAATCACGATTTTATCAAAAAGAAACTGAAGATTAAGTGGTTAAATACCAGTTATAGGGTTCTAGGCAAATTAGGAGTTTTAATCCTGGCTCTCTGAATCCAAATTCTGCATCTGTAACCACTATACTACACTGTGGAAACAAATTATTTTTCTTTTATTCCTTAAAATAATGTTTGTTCTCTCTACGACTAAAAATAATGTCTACACTTTCACCAAAGCATAGAGGTACGATGCATATTTATATAAATGATTACACCACAAAAACGGCTAAAATAAACAGAAGGATGTTAAAATGTGTAAATCTAAAAGTATCCATTCTGAAACTATGGAATGACCCATCTTTGACAAATATCTTGTTCTAGGTAGAAATATTTATTACATAATTGGTTTGCAAATAGGCAACATCCTTTGAAAGGAGGGAAACGAGACAGGTGTTTACTCCTGTCCTCTTTTCCCCTGACAGCGAGGCCCGGGCCCTGGAGAGCACCATCCAGGGACCCCCAGGGGCCCCAGACTTCTAGGAGCAGTGTATGTAGATGGAGGGGGGTAAAAGAGACAGTAGAGGGGTAACACTAAGTGAGCTAAGTAAAAGTGGCAGAGAAAATTAGCTTTATGTAAAACACAATAAACATGCTTAGAAGAAACAAAAAGCAGCTCTATTGGCATCAGAAGCAAAATGAGTTTTCCCCCTTCTTTTACTATTTTAACTTTCTTGTAGAAGTGCTGGCCAATGAAATCCTTTAAGATACAAGTACTAAGGTTATAAATATTAATAAAAGAGAATCATTAGGTAATTTTTCAGATATTTTTAATAGAAAATCATCAGATACTTTTTCAAATATATGTAGAAGAAAATACTTGATTACCAATAGGAAATCATATGTGTGTATGATGCCACACACAAACATATTTATATACATGAGTTCAGTAGTGATGGTGTCAAAAATGGACAGGCAATAAAAGGTTATAAACAAAAACAGACAGAAGGATAATAGAGTCAGCATACAATATTACACAAAGAGATTATATGATTATGCTTATATAGTACATATTGTATATACAGAATTACACAAACATTTTATATGGAAAAACGAACACAATTTTACAGTATGTAAAGTAAATATTAATAAATAAAATGAATATCATATTTTTGGCTAGGAAGGCTTAACGTGAAAAGGACCTCAGTTTTTAATTATTCCTATGTGAATTAATATCCTTAACATCATACCAAAGAAAATTCCAACTCATTCACAATGAATTAACTTAGACACTTTATAAAACTGCTTCTGAAATTTCCCTGGAAGAAACGTGTTTGAAGAACCAGGAGATGCAATGTCTCTGACCCCTGGAAGAGCTGGCTGTGCACTGGCCCGCTGCTGTGCCTTTCACTTTCCGGGTCAATCCATCTTCAGGGAAACGCAGCCCTGTGGGGTAGCCACAATTATTATGTCCACTGTAGGGACTAAGAAGTGGAAGTTATAAGGGTTAAGTAACTTGTCAAGGTCATGCAACTAGTAAGTGTCCAATCAGGAAGTTGAAGCCAAGTCCATGAATCCATTATGTTTCCTCAAGAAGGAGGACAAAGGAAGGGCACATAAAGGGACAATGCTCACTTCTGGGTGTTAAAGTTCATAGGAGGCTGATGTGATGATGGTGTGAATAATAATGATGATGGTGTCAATAATGAAGACGGTGTGACAGTGTGGAGAAAGCAACGTGCTCAGATACAGGCTGAAGCAGAAAGAGAAACTTCCTAGATGAAATAATTGCATCTGAAATCATCAGGAAAATATATTGTTCAATCAACGATGGTGTGAAAAATAAAGCTGCAACTCTGCATCGCTTTTCATACTAAAATACATTTGGTGTCAGAGAAGATTGTAATGTAAACAGCAATATATAAATCAGACAACCAAAAAGCTATTGATATTAATAAACAGAGGTCAACAATCTAATTTCATAGCATGTGAAAGACACATTTATAGATAATTCACAAAAGAAGAAATATAAATGACCAACAAAGTATGAAAGACATTTGACTTCATTAGCAAATAATTACAAATAAAAATGACCTTGAACTTTTGTTTGTCCTTAGTTTTCCTAGAAGAAAAGACCCCCCCCAAAAAAGATGAAAAAAAAAAACATGATAACCTTTCCCATATTTGTCAGAATGGGAATGAACAGTGTTAGTTTCTGGAAGATTTGACAAAACATATTAAAATGATCAAAATTTAAAATAAGTTGACCTTCTTTTAACATTCAAGTTTGACTCTGCTATATCTAATGGAAAGAATTAGATAAGTCAAAAAAAGATATAAGCACAATGATGTTCATTACAACATTATTTATATTAGAGGAAATTGGAATCGACCTAAACGTTCATCAAAGGAAATCTGTTAAATAAATTAGAGAACATCCATAGTGTTCAGCTATTAAAAAGAATGATGTAAATCCACATTTGCTGACTTGGAAAAATGTCCATGAGTAAACAAAGCAGGTTGCAAAAGGGTCTGCAATACACAGTCCCACAGTCGCACTGGGTGTGAGGGAGAAACACTAAGAATGAAACCTCCCATGCATTGCCTTTAGCTTTAACAATAAACAAAATTAAAATGAGTCTTACCAGTTGGCTCCTTTGCTAATTATGAGCTCCGATACTTCCCTAACGCTGTCGGCCAAGCCCTAGTGCTTTTGATGTAAGAAGTTTCTTATATTTCTTTATTTTGGTAAGATGTATTGTTTTCATCTATTTTTAAAATATACATTTTATTCTTGTTTAAAATACGAAAGTGATATACTATTTAGTGCAATTCACTTGAAGTCGGCATAGTAACCAAAAACTACAGTCCAACTGTAAGCAAATACTCTATTGATATGGAAATTACAGCTTTAATACATATCATGATAATTTATATAGACATGAAATTCTTTTCATAAAACCTACTGTTTTTCTGGTGGAATATTAAATGTGCATGATACGATGATGGCATTTGAAAAATTAAATGTGTTCCCTGGGATGCAGATATTGTATGTGCTGGAGTGAAATGATAGCCTGAAAATCAAATCTTTACCGTGGGCGCGAGGTGGAGAAAAGACGTGGACTTAAGCCCTGACCATCCGTACTTTGCACACGTAGAGAGACAGCTGGGATGCATGTTTATAGCTTTGCTTGTGCAAACAGAGAAGCATGCCAGTCTTCTCATGCAGCAAATCTTATTTCCGATACAAATTTGAAAATCCGTGAAGCACGATAATATTCACTCTAGGATCTATGACCTCCCATAAAACACAAGGAGGATGAGGAGTGGGTTAAATGGATTCTAATGATGCCTGTGGACTCGTGCGCTCCCGTAATGACCGGGGAAGATTTATACGCTCTCTCTAGGTATAATTAGACACCCACAAACCCGTCTGACCCTGCTGTGGTGAAGAGCCCTTCTGCTTTTTGTTTCAGCAGATGAATCAATACTCGCACGTTCTACCACTGTGGAGTGAAATTGAGGAAATGAAAATCTGATAATTTTGCTCCCAGTACCGTCTAGACAGAGGAGAGCAGTGTTAGTCTTTGACAGGAAGATCTATTTCCAGTTTCTCAAAAGGCTAGTGTCAATTTTGAAACTTCTCATGTTATTGATTTTCAGTTTTGTTAAAAAGGATGCTTTATTAGGAATATTAGTCCCAGCGACCGTGTAGGCTCATATCTAGTCCACAAGCAGGTGAACACGCATTTTAATTTGGGGTCTGGGTGGCTTTGAATTGCAGATCCTTGTGTGCAATTCCCGTCAGCCTGTCGCCCCATGTGGGCAGTCAGCTGCACTCCTACCTATTAAATGGGAGAGCCAAAGTCGCCCTCTGTGTCTCCATGGACAGGCCTCGATTTTGCCATTGATACGTTCATTGAATTATACGTCTCTCCTAAATATCTTAGAATGCATTTGCTGACGCTTTGTAAATGTATATTTGCCTGACCACACACTGTTGACATTGGGGCTTGCAAGCTTTTAGATTTTAACATCCTCAAAACAAATTGTATTGAATCAGTGAAGATATTCCAAGCAAACACCACCGATGCTCTGTTGGCATTCACTAACAAGCCACGCCATCCTACCTGCTCTGAAATGCTGTCTTCTGGGTCCCTCCATGATCCCCCCACACATCCTAGACATCCCTTTTCCTGTGGTCTTTTTGGGCTCTCTGTGCCCTTCCCCCAATGCTTATTGGAATATTTACTTATTTTTGCCTCTTCCCTAAACTGTACATTCCTTGAGAGAAGAAGTGTTTTGATTCTTCTAAGTTCCCTGGACTTGGCGAAGTGCCCACTACAGAGTGGGAACTTGGGGCCATTAAGCAGGGGCAAAATGCCCTCCGCCCTCCACTGTGGTCTGAGCTGTTCAGCTTAAAGCATGTATCTGGGTTCTTACGGAATCATGTTTGTACTTTCTGTTCCTGAGAAATAAAATGTTTCAGGATCACATGAATTTTTAATAGCCAGTTAGACATTATTGTGGAGAAGAATTTTGTGTCTGGTATAATTTTGTATCATGGCCATTATGGAATAAAGACAAGATAATGATCCTCATACTATTAATACTGTAGACCACTGAAAGCGTAAAGCAAGATGTTACTTTTCTCCATTTCTTTCATTTCACTTTTTAATAAGTGGTGAATTCTATGAACTAATTCCCAGGGTCATGGGATCACCTAGAATGAGGTTTCACACAGAACGTTGTGAGTGCGCTTGAGAAGAAAGATTTATGCAAACCACGCTGCACTTCCTTCCGAAGGAGACACGATTTTGGTTTCTGCAGAAATTTGCATGAAATATGGACCACAAGGAAACTACATTTGTGGCTTACGGTGGTACTTCTTGAAAGTGGAATTTTATTCCCCAGCGAATGAATGAAACCTCAGGAAGCGCGCTGCCTCCCTGCACAAAACCACTCAGGGCAGCGTCATCTCATTCATGTCTTGCCACCCGATCCTCCGTAGACTGAACAACTTCTGGACACCGGAAAAGCTGAAGGAGAAAATGGGTGTGGGATCCCGGGATCACTCCCATTTGCATCCACTTGAAATCAGAATCATGGTATGAAGGCTTTGCTAAAATGCAGTTACTGACAAGCTATTGTGAGTTTTTGTTCATTAGAAACTCCAAACTTTGCCCCTTTAATCACATCCATTGATTGACCTAACATGGTGGCTAGTGAAAATGCTTTCTCTGACTTCGTGAGGTGAACCCAAATCTAATACGCGTTTTTGTTTTCTTTTCTACTTTTCTATTCTGCTGCCTGCAACCACTTCCAAATCACGGCAAAATTATTGTGCATATATCAGCTCTTGAAGGTGAGGACCTGGTGCCTGCACCCGATGTGGACTTCCTTCATCACCTGTAAGCCATGGGGGTGCACCAGGCATGGTGAAGTACTCCAGGGACACTGTCAATGGTGTGCCACGCCTCATTTTACAAAATAAGGATGTTCTTGCAATCTGTTTTCATTGCACCTTTTTTTTTTTGAGACGGAGTCTCACTCTGTCGCCCAGGCTGGAGTGCAGTGGCGCAATCTCGGCTCACTGCAAGCTCCGCCTCCCGGGTTCACGCCATTCTCCTGCCTCAGCCTCTCCGAGTAGCTGGGACTACAGGCGCCCGCCACCACGCCCGGCTAATTTTTTGTATTTTTTAGTAGAGACGGGGTTTCACCGTGGTCTCGATCTCCTGACCTCGTGATCCGCCCGCCTCGGCCTCCCAAAGTGCTGGGATTACAAGCGTGAGCCACCGCGCCCGGCCAGGAGTTTATTTTTTAAACAGGTTTACACTCATCAGTGACTGTGTTCAGTTACCATCCTAACAACAGTGCCTTCTGTTTTCAGCGCCTCATCTTAACCCTTTCTTGAAGCAACACGTATATTACCTTAAAAATAAAATATATTTCTTCTCACATAGTTTAACTAAATGACTTTGGGATAAAAGTATGGGTTATAGCCCAAGATGTTCTTAAAGATGAGTCATATTCATACTAATAGTCCTGTTTTTGTGGGTTCCATTTACAAACACTGTGGCTGCATATTCCCCACCAGGGCCCAGGACAACGGTGATTCCAAGGACGCCCCTGTTTTCCAGCAGATGGGTGGTTCAGGAACCAGAACATTCTTTGAGGAGAGCTTGACATGACAGACTATAATGGCTCAAACTATTGAATAAATAACGTGCACTTTATAACATCCCTAATTATACAATTGCACAATAGTCCATAACGGCTCCTTACGGACGGTGGAGTAAACACTAAGCGTTTCTAAAAGTCCATAATTACGTAATTACATGGCAGTCTATAATTAAGGACTATTGGGTAAATATATAATTGGGCAGTTTTTAAAATCTATCAAAAAGTACTTTAAAAAATGTGACTGCAATAAAAGAAGGAAAAAAGAGAAACTCAGTCCCGGAAAGCCATATTTGAATCTTTTATTTTTAATAGGTCTCACTAAATCTGAATCTAAGCAATTAATGCTGAAAAAATATTTCCCATCTCCCTCCCTGTCTTTGTCTGTTTGTAGCAGTCCCTGTTTCCTGGGGCTTGCAAAACCCGAGGGCACCCTGGCCACAGACTGTGGGAGCGCCGAACAGGAGCGCGCTATCCAGAGCGCCACCATGTCCGGAGTCAAGTTGGGGGAGGGTGGGGGAGGGTGGGGGAGGGTGGGGGCGGGGGGAGGACACCTCTGTCCTGCCCATTCCCCCAGCAGCCGTCCTGCCAGTTACCCAACATTAACAGTGAGCAGCAACGTAGCTCGGGAATGAAAGAGAAAGAGACCAGCGTTTTTCTAAGCTCTCGGTCAGAATTCGAAAAAAGCACCAGGGATGGAAGGTCTAAGGTGAGGGTTTCTGAAAGGACGGACGCCTCCACGGCGTTTGCTGCACACACTGCAAGCTGTGAACGAGAGAGGAAACAGATGTATACGGGAGAGGAAACACCAAACTTGTGAAATTCAACCAACTTCTGTGCCTTCTCTTTAAATCCCCCAATTTTCATCCCCATTGTTTGACCACCCACTCCTCTGGACCTGCCTAGAAGCTCCTCTCCAGCCTGGGCTTCCTTCCTGCCTGCCTTTCTGTGATTTTGCTTTGAACACACAGATGGAGAGACACAGGTGGCCGGCACCTGATGGGGGAGGGGACCTGAGCATGGCTGTCCACGCTGCTCCTGGGGTCTGAGCCTGAAGCCCAATGCAGGGGATCCAGGGAGCCAGGACAGCCTGGGTCAGTGACCAGCAGCTCGAGCGACACACGGGAATCACAGAGCAGTTACTTCAGGATGAGTGTTGCTGGGTTTAGTTGTACATATTTTAAACTCTTTTCTGAAAATCTCACACTCTTGGCTCCTGCTGACCTACCTGAAACTGCACTGACTGTGACCCACTTCCTTAATTACACCGATGTGCCCAGCTACACAAATAGCTTCTCAGCCAGACCCTGAGCACTAATCTTGCGTGCTCTGTGCCGCCGGCGCCCTCCATCGCAAATCACCCCAGGGGGCTTGAAATTAGGATTCTGTGATGGCCCTGAATCTGCCTCAGCTGGAGGGGATGGAGTCTCCGTACTGGGCACCTCTCAGGAGGAGGGAGCTAGGTCACCTGGGTGGGCAGGTGAATCACAGCTGGGTCCTCAATCAGCGGCCGTGTGGTCAGTCAGATGCCTGAGATACAATTTCTCCATGTAAAAAGTTTAGGAAGAGCTTCTGAAACAGGACTGTAAAATCCAATCAACAGTAGATACGAAGGGGGGTTTGTAAAAGAAAAAAAGGAACAATAGCAGATAAGTGTCCAATTAGAGCATATGTGCTCTCCTCCCTTCCCGGGTGCATGGGAACCACTGTGTTCCCAACAGGGGCACCTGGGCTCTTACTCAGCAGATTTGGGAAGCTGGAAATCGGCATTGTAATAAGCACACAGGTTCCCCTGATGCACAGAAGCTCTGAACCTGGCCATAGTTCTTAAACAAGTGGCTTTCCTGAGAACTTATGAAAGAAAAAACACATAACATTTGAGAAACAGCTGGGCACAGTGGCTCACACCTGTAATCCCAGCACTTTGGGAGGCTGAAAATTAGCAGGGTGTGGTGGCGTGCACCTGTAATTCCAGCTACTGGGGAGGCTGAGGCATGAGAACTGCTTGACCCTGAGAGAGAGAGGTTGCAGTGAGCCGAGATTATGCCACTGCACTCCAGTCTGGGCAACAAGAGCAAAACTCCATCTCAAAAAACAAAACAAAACAAAAAAACAAGAACTAAAGAAAGATTTTGATATTGGTCAAGTAGAATGACAGAGAAGGCTATTGATCTCTGAACTACTCTAGAAGACACAGAAGATCCTTCACAGTTTTCTGCAAGCGCCCATTTCATTGCCCCACCCAACCCCTTCTCTCCTGGCTTCCCCAACCCTTGGCAGCCGCTAATCCACCCTCCATCTCTAAAAACTTGTAATTTTGAGGACGTTATACAAATAAAATCATACAGCATGTTCTCTTTTGAGACTGGCTTTTGTTCACTCAGTATAATGCCCTTGAGATGTGCCCAAGTTGCTGTAGGTATCCATAGTTCATTCATGTGGATGGCTGCACACAATTTCATGGTATGGATGTGTCACAATTTGTTAATTATTGACATTCAACTGCAGAAGGACACCTGGGTTGTTTCCAGCTTAGGCTTGTTATGCATAAGTCTTCTATGAACAGTCATATATAAGTTTCTGTGAACATGTGTTTCCTCTACTCTGAGATAGAAGCCCAGGACTGCAGATCTGGGTCACATAGTGAATGGTTGTATGTTTAGTTTTCTAAGAAACTTCCAATCTATTTTCCAGAGTGTGTGCAACATTTTATATTCCCATCATCCTGAAAACCAATTCCTGCTTGATTCTCTGAATGCTTTTTAACACCTCCACAATTATTAGGTTGTTTCTGCTGTATTTATGCTGAGCTGTGTATATATATCTATTTCAACCAGTTAAACCCATAGAAAACTTACAATCCATTTTAGTTGAGAAGGACAGTTTCTAAATGTGAAGAAAATACATATCTGGATATGTTTTTGTGAATAGCGCACTTCAAAAATTTATATTTTTGAATATGAAAGAATATTTTTATTATGAAAGAAGGCTATATTAGTAATGTACATTGAAAGCCCTTTTATCTTTCAAAATTGTGACTTGTTTGTAGGTAAAAATGACATGAATTACAATGGCTGACTAAAATATATAATTAAAAATTCTTAATTTAAAACAAATGCGTGTGTATTATTCTTTCAACCTTAGTTACAGGGCTAATTTTTTTTTTCTATCTTTAAGTATCGGATCGGTATGTTTATTTGCATAAATAACCCCATAAGGCATCATCTACAGTTCAGAAGTTGAGTTTGCTTGTGCTGGAATTAAAATATGAAGATGCTGGCAGTGCAGTCACAGAGCAGGTTCTTCTAGGTTTTAACGCAAATTTGTAAGTCTTTTACAATTTTCAGCACACTCAATACTTTTTTAGTGAACCAATTAAAAATGCTCAGTTATCAAGTGTTTATAGAAGAATAAACCGTTTTCGTAGATATAAAACACTTTTTTTCTCCTATTTTAAAGGTTTATATAATATCATTTCAATAAAACTTTCACTATTAAATCATGTAAATAACTGGCATAATGAATATTGGGGCTGAAAATACTAAATGCCACCCAGTCAGTCTGAAACCCCAGCGGTGGAGTCAGTGTGCCTGGGAATTGGGGTGGGCCCATGGCTGCTGATGCCAGCCTGCGTTTTGCTTGTCCAGACTAAAGTTTAGAGAAGGACTAGAGCATAAATTTGCTAATCATGTAAAGCAGTTAAATGGAGATGCACGAAGGAGTTTATCTATCATGTGCTTTGAAAACAACAAAACATGATTCCACTGATACCTTTAAATACTTAAAAATCGCACAAAACACTTAGCTTTGCATAATTATAATAAAGGAAGTTAATCTTAATGACCATCTTTTCTTTCTTAATGTAAAACCATTCTCCAATATCTGTGATTTGTTGATAATTTTCTGAAGACAATGATTAAATTTTTTTAAGGAGATAAATAAAAATGCGTGAGGTATGTGTGTGTGCATGTGCAATTATGTTTCATACTTGATTCTATTTCTTTAGTGCGTGAAGAAGATTATTTAGTCAATATTTACATGCTTTTCAGCAATACAGTAGAAATTCACTTAATTTTTAAATATAAATTTAACTTAAATGATTAAGTTCATTTTAAAATGTAAGTTACAACGTTTTTAAAAGAGGTGATGGTTTGTTCTCTGTTGGCTTTGTAACAAAGTGCAATCTAGTGTGGTTTCAGCCTTGCTCTTCCTCGCAATGCCCTGTCCCCCTGCTGCCCGGGCTGCCTCTCTCGGCACTCTCTCCGCTTGGTTCTTCTCAGCATCAAGTGCTCAGAGTTCAAATGTTAAATAACTGTATTACCACACTGCCACCACTCAACAGAAGCACCAACATCCCAACAGGCATTCCCATTCAAAGAGCTTAGATCCAATTTCTTTTTCATTCCAATAAAACTGTTCTGTGTGTTATTTGGAGGCTCAGATCTGCCTCATGCTGCTTTTCCTCTTCCTCCGTTTTTGATCTCAGTGGCTGGGCCGTCGTTCATGCTGAATGTACAGGGAACTGTCATTTGCTAGCTGAGTCGTTCCTCATTGTCTCCCAGGACCTCGTAGATGATTTTATTCTCTACCGCCTGTTTTCAAAGCAGCCAGGTACTTCAATGAAGATGCCCCATCAAAAATCATTTAAACAGAGAAAATATAGCTGGGTAATTGGCTAGTTATTTCTCTATGTATATTTCTGTTTCTGTGTTCTTTTCTCATTCATCAAAGGATTTTAAGCAACATACAAAAATGTGAAAATTACAAGAATGTGAAAATGAGTGAGAAATTGAAAAGGAAGAGAAATAACGTTAGGGAAGTTAAATGAAACCAAGGAAAAGATCAGTACCCAATACAAATGCCCTAAGATCCAGATCCAAGCTTTTCGTAATGCTTTTACTCTAAATGCCCTAGCAAAGTAAAGAACAAAATACGATAGGTTAGGACATTACCAATATCCAAATGACAAAGACACATCCGTTGCTCTAGGGAAGGAAGTGTTCATAACGCTGAGACTAGAGAGAACTTTCCTTATGTATACATTTAATATGCCCAACACTCTTCCGCTAAGACAATAGTGTGTTTGTTAAGGCTTATTTTTAAAAACATCTCCTAAAATCTTATATGAAACCAGATATGTGGGGATCATTGGGCCTTTTAAAAGTCTCTTGAACATTTTTAAATATAAATAAATTCTGGCTTTAAAAAAATAAATAAAATAAAATGAAAGTTAAAAAAAATCTCCTAAAACAAACAAAAAACTGTATTCCAACAACAACAAAATAAGAGGAGTTCCGTAAAGACAAAATATTTAATAAAGTGCCAAATGCATGCAGTCTAGGCATGTGGCTTTTGGCCATCTTGGATTGTTCTAAGAGGAAAATTGAGGGTAATTTTCAGGAATCAACAAAAATAATATTTTTTTCACCATTGATAAACAGCATTCTGCATTATCTCAGTACAAAGGGGATAATATTTGCTCAGAAAACAATCTAGGGTCCTCTCCAAAAACACAAGCAAATGAGAAATAAGAGGTTCATATTTCTATATTTAGATGAAAACCGCAATAAATTTAGTTCAGGAAAATGTTAAGAAGATGTAGGTAATGTGCTTCCTTGACTTCAATATGCACATATTCTCAGATTTTGAATAGTCTATAAGCAGGGGAAACTTCATAGTGTCAGAAGAAACTCGTCTGCTTCTAGGCAAGGAAGTCAGTATGAAATAGTTTATAGTGTTCATTGCTCTTTGTAGCCTGGGGTGGACACTGTCTGTTCACCTGATTTTCACCCCATTTGTGTTATTTGCATTGGCAACACTACATGTGATTGAATTCTAAATCAGGTTTGAATCCCTAATTGTTGCTTAAAATGGCTTCAGAAATAGTTCACGAAGATGCATCCCTTAATAAAAAGACAGTGTGTATGAAGCAAATTGTTATTGTGAATGTGCAATGGTGAGAGAATTCTCTTAGGCATAATGTCTTTGGCTTCTTCTTTAGAAATGTATCATTGGACTACAAAATAGGGTCATCACTAGACTATTTGACTCCATGAAAGTAGAAACTGTGTCTGTTTTTATTCATTATTATAGCCTCAGAATTTTTAAATGTGCCAGACTCATAGGGGATGTCTAGGAATATATAGTTTTTATTTCCTATAACAATTCAATCAAACACATGCATTTTTTTGTTGTTGCAAGTGTAGCATATAATTTTTATTCTTTCCTGCTGCCTTGATTTTTTTTCAAACACCTGGGGTGTAGGTTTCAGTTAAAATGGAGGACAATAGGTGTCTACCCACAGGCCCACATAAACAGAGAGAGGATCAGTGATCTACTATTAAGGTTAGTTCTCATTGCTACATTGTGTTGAAGAGCTGTTCTCCAGGGTTTGACACACAATGTTCATCTCAAGTAATAGTAATATCTTGCTAATCTAGTTCCTAACACAGGCACAGTTTTGATAGAGAATCATGTCTACCTCAGTATTAAACTTATTATCCCAAAATTATGTCCCAGTATTGGACTTCCAATCTTATGCTAGGCCCTTTTAGCCTTTAGTCTTGCTTAAAAATTTTTATAGTTACAACATTCTATTTTGAGCTGATGACAACTGAACTTCAATTGCACACAAAAACTCTACATTCTTCCTCCCACCCACACACAATTTCTTTGATGTCAGAGTTTACTTATTTTTATGCTGTATATTCATTAGCCAATTTTTGAAGTTAAAGTGATTTTTAATAATTTTGTCTTTTAAATTTATACTGCGGTTAAAAGTGATTGACACACTATTACAGCATTCCATTTTTTTATATTTGTCTATATATTTACCTCTACCAATGAGCTTTACACTTTCTGCTTTCATGTTGCTGTTGAGCATTCTTTTGCTTCAATGTGATGATGCCCTTTAGAACCTCTCATAAGGTAGTTCTAGTCATAACAACGTTCTTCACTCTTTGTCTGGGAAAGTCTTTATCTCTCCTTCATTTGTAAAGGATGGTTTTTCCAGATGTAGTATTCTTGGTTAGTAGTTTCTCTTTTAGCTCTCTGAATACTTTATCCCACTTTTTTTCTGGCCTGCTAGATTTCTGCAGGAAATTCACTGATGCTGCAATTAAGGCCCTTTTCTACGTGACAAGTCCCTTTTCTCTTGCTGATTTCAAAATGCTCTTTTATTTGACTTTGGATAATTTAGTTGTAACATATCTTTGTATAACTCTCTTTAGATTCAATTTATTTGGGGTGTTTTAGGGTTTTAGGGTTTATAAATTTGGATGTCTATTTCCCTCCTCAGGTTTGAGAAGTTTTCAGTAGTTATTTCTTTACACAAGCTTTCCTCTCTTTTCTCTTTCTCTTCTCTTTCTAAAACTTATATTGTTTTCCTTGATAGTGTTCCATAAGCTCTGTAAGTTTTCTTCATTTTTTTTTATTCTTTCTTTCTTTTATTCCTCTGGCTGAGTAATTTCAACTAACCTGTCTTTGGGCTTGCTGATTATTTCTTCTGCTTGATCAAGTCTGTTGTTGAAGCTCTCTATTGAACTTTTTCATTCAGTCATTGTGTTTCTCAGTTCCAGAATTTTCAGTTGGTTGTTTTTGTAATTTATATCTCTTGGAAGAATTTTTAAAAATTTTTAAATTATATTCATGTATTGTTTTTCTTATTTTATTGTATCTGCAATATGTTATAGCTCATTGAGATTCTTTAAGATGATTATTTTGGATTCTTGGTCTGGCAGTTCATAGATTTCTATTTCTTTAGTATCAGTTACTGGAGTGCTATTTGGTTCATTTGATGGTGCCATGTTTCCTGGACTGTTTGTGATCTTTGGAGCCTTGCATTAGTGTCTGTGAATTTGAAGAAGTAGATACCTCTTTTAGTTTATACAGACTGGCCCTGCCAGGGAAAGCCCTTCACTAGTCACTCACTCTAAAGATTTGGGGTGGGCCAAGTGGTGGGACCTTTGGCAGAGTCTGCTGCTGAAATGTATGAGTGGGCAGGCCCAGCCCTTGGGTCTGCAGTGAGTCTGGATGCTCATTTGCTCTTTCTTTTCACCAGGGAAAAACTTTCATGCCAAAGGAATTGCTCTCGAGCAATACTATGTAGTCTTGGGAGAGGAATGATGTGAGTAAATTGAAACTGTTCTTATACTCCTAATGCATTTTTTTCCTATTTCTGAACTCCACCCAGGAACTGTAAACTTCCAACTGGATTCCAGAACTCCTATGAAGATATTCTCATCCATACTTTGTTTTTAAATTGGTGTTTCTGTAGAGGGGATGAGGACTAGAACCTCTTATTTAATCACACTGCTGACATTGCTCTCTCACAATTTCCAAAGACCAGAATTTTTTTTTAATAAAAATTATTAAAATAATAAACATTGAACAAAACTAATTAGGAAAAATAAAATGATAAAAATAAATAAGAAATATCAGAAATATAAAAGAAACAATACCATAAATTAATAATTAAAACAATGAGAGAATATTTGAACAAATTTTATGTCAATACATTTAACAATTTAAATAAAATTGACATGTAAACAAATCCAATTTATCAAAACAGACATGAGATAAAAGTAGAAAATTTTCATAGTTTTAGACCAATCAAAGAAATAGTCTGTAATTTAAGACCGTCTCACAGAAACTCTGGCTCCAAATAGCTTCACTGTAAATTCTTCTAAATATTTAGAAACATTTAATACCAATCTTACAAAATTCACTTCAGAGTATACAAAATGTAAAAAATACTTTACAATTTGTTTTATGAAGCCAGTACAAACTTGAAGCCAAAATTGAATAAAGGGAAATTACAAGCCAAACTCTCTGTGCGCATAGACCCAATATCCTAACAAAATATTAGCAAATTTATCCTAGCAATAAATACAGAGTTTAATACATCATAACCAATAGTTATATTTCATGAACACAAAGTTGGTTTAACACTGGAAATTCAATCTATGTAATTTGCCACTTCAATGGAATAAAGGAAAACAAAAACACATGATCTCAGAATTATGAGAAAAATATTTCATAAACCTCAACATTCATTCAAGGTAAATTCTCAGAAAACTAGGTATAGAAGGAAACTTTAAAAATCTTATTAAAAATATTGCCTACAGCTAAGAATATGCTTAATAATTTTTTCCTTGAGTTTGGGAACAAGACAAAAATGTCTACCATCAACCTTTGCTATCTTGTATAAGAGGATCTATCCTGTACAATAGGCATGAAAAGAGGATAGAAGGCATAATATTGGAAGAGAAAGAAAAAAAATCTATTAATTTCAGGCATAATTTTGTAAACAGAACATATACAAATTACATATTGTAATTAATAATTTAAATTAAAGAGTTAACTGGATATAATTTTTAGGTAAAATAGTTGAATTTTTATATAATGGAAACAAAAAATTATATCCTAGAAATGGAAATTTTAAAAATACTTTTAAATAACATTAAAAATAAGTCAGTTATCTACAAACTATATAACAAAAGAAGTCAAATACCTCTATACTAAAAACTGCAAAACATTGCTGAAAGAAATTAAATATCAGTGAAACAAATGGAGGTACATAATGTGACTTGGAAAATTCCACAGTGTTAAAGTGTTCATTTTCCTCAAAATAAGTCATCAGTTTAATGTATTATCACTAAAATCCTAGCATTTGTTTGATAATTGATAAGCTAATTATAAAATGTATATAAATGTAAAATTACAGGCCAGGAGTGGTGGCTCATACCTGTAATCCCAGCACTTTGAGAGGCTGAGGCAGGTGGATCACTTGAGGTCATGGGTTTGAGACCAGCCTGGGCAACATGGTGAAACCCCATCTCTACTAAAAATACAAAAATTACCCAGGCGTGGTGGTGCACACTGGTAATCCCAGCTACATGACAGGCTGAGGTGGGAGAATCACTTGAACCTGGGAGGTGGAGATTCCAGTGAGCTGAGATCATGCCACTGCACTCCAGCCTGCATGACAGAGCAAGACTCCATCTCAAAATAAATAAAAAAATAAATAAATAAAATTTTTTTAAAAAGGAAAGGACCTATGTTAGAAAATATCATACTGGGGAAGAACAGTAAGTCAGAAGACTTACATTACCAAAAATTAATATATAATAAAATTACAGTAATTAAAACAGTGTGGCATTGACATAATTACAGAAAAGTAGACCAAAGTTACATACTATAAATTCCAGAAAGTAACTTGCACATTTATAGTAGTCTAATTTATAACAAAGGTATTGGAACAATTAGCAGAAAAGAGTACTCTTTTTAGTAAATGGTGCTAGGTCAATGTCTCTGTTTTCTTTTGTTTATAATAGATTATTTGAAACTTGGTGATTTATAAAGAAGAGGAATATGTGTCTTACATTTATGGAGGCTGAGAAGACCAAGGTCAAGGGGCCACATCTGGTGAGGGCCTTCTTGCTAGTGAGGTGACTCTGGGTATCTACTTTTTTTTTTTTTTTTTTTTTTGAGGTGGAGCCTTGCTCTGTTTCCCAGGCTAGAGTGCAGTGGTGCGATCTCGGCTCACTGCAACCTCCACCTCCTGGGTTCAAGCAATTCTCCTTCCCCAGCCTCCTGAGTAGTTGGGATTACAGGTGACCACCATCATGCCCAGCTAACTGTTGTATTTTTAGTAGAGACGGGGTTTCACCATCTTGGCCAGGCTGGTCTCAAGCTTATGATGTTGTGATCCACCTGCCTCAGCCTCCCAAAGAGCTGGGATTATAGGTGTAAGCCACCGCACCTGGTGGGCTCTGGATGTCGTATGACGAGGGACTGAGTTTGCGAGCTCAGGTCTCTCTTTTGCTTCTTATAAAGCCACTGGCCCCATTCTTATGATAACTCATTAATCCATGAATTGATGACCAAATCACCTCTTCAGGGATCCACCTCTCATAACTGCTACAATGGGGATTAAATTTCAACATAAGCTTTGGAAGAGACAAATGCTCAAACCATAGCTGTCAATTAGTTAGCTATCTATGTGAAAAAAACAAACTTTGACACCAACCTCATACCTATGTAAAACTTAAACTGAAAAAACATGATAAAACTAAAAGCAAATTTTAATCTATAAGTCTTCTAGAAGAAAACAGAAAAATATCTTCTCAACCTTGGGATAGGCAGAAATCACTTAATCACTGTATTTTAGACTTCATTACATTTTTTTTTATTATACTTTAGGTTTTAGGGTACATGTGCACAATGTGCAGGTTTGTTACATATGTATCCATCTGCCATGTTGATTTCCTGCACCCATTAACTAGTCATTTAGCATTAGGTGTATCTCCTAATGCTGTCCCTCCCCCCTCCCCCCACCCCACAACAGTCCCCGGAGTGTGATGTTCCCCTTCCTGTGTCCATGAGTTCTCATTGTTCAATGAGGACTTCATTACATTTTAAAATTTATGCGTATTAAATTACACTATTTTGACAGTAAAAAGGCAAGCTACACTCTAGGAGAATATGTGTACAATGCTGTTATCTGGCAAAGGCCTTATTTCAGAGTATGTAAAGAACTCCTTCAAATTAAAAAAAAAGGACAGGTAACTTGCTTTTGAAAACAGTCAAAAAACTTGAGTAGTCAGTCTACAATAGGAGCTATCTAAATTAATAATTAGTGTATCATTACTCATTAGGGCACTTGCTCCCATGGTGAGCTATCACTCTAGTACCACTGGAATAGCTAAAATTAAATAGACTGGTGATACAGGGCTGGCAGGTATGCAGAATGGAACGCTCGTGTGGTACTGGTGAAACTTTAAGCTAGCATAGCTACTTTGGAAAGCTTTTGAATAATATCTACTAAATCTAAACATTTGTTTACTCCATGATCAAGTACTTCCTTAACTGGGCCTACCTGAACAGAATTAGATACTATATTCACCAAAAATCACATACTCAAATGTTTATAGAAGCTTTGTTCATAATATTCCAACAGCACAGACAATTCAAATGCACATTGACAATAAGAGGGCTAAATAAATTGTAGTATAAGTGTACACTGAGTATATCACAACAGTAAGAAGAAACTACAATAATAGATATAATTTAACATAGAAGAAGCCAGACATGAAAGTGTATACTCCGAATAATTCCATTTACATGATTTTCAGGGACTAGTAAAACAAATTTATGGTAACAGGGGCCATCATGGAAATTGGCCCACCCACATATGGCCCCTGTTACCATAGATTACACATGTGTGTAAACAGGGGCCATATCTGGGTGGGTATTAACCATGAGAAGGCTAGATGAAGCTTTTTGGGTGGTTAAAATGGTCTCTGCCTTGGCTGAGGTAGTGTTGGAATAAAATATTTTGTGGATTTTTCATGCTCCAGCACGTCTTCCTTACAGAGGAATGCCTCTCTTTGTTCTAGACTAGAGTTGCAAGGATGTTTATGGAGTGAACAGCCTCTAAAACCAAAGATGATATCTCCCTCTGGAACAAAGAGTAGGTATGCTTACTGTTCATTATGAAAGTTTCAGATCCGCTAAGATCAGAATTTCTCTCAATACAGCCCAGGTGTGTGCAGGTATCACCTGGCCCCTTCACATTGCCCAGGAAGAACTGGGGCTTAGCAGATGACATGCATGCAGATGCCCTGGATGGTGCTATCACTGTGGGTAATAAAGTGTCGTTCACCTCTCACCCCAGAATCTTGTGTCTTCTGCCAGTGTCCCTGGAATGGAGGCAAATCTGTGAGTCTGCATGTGGGTGGCATCCCAGACTCTCTGCAGTTCTCCACTGTGGCAGTTTCTGGCTGCAGAAATATAGGCAATTAGAATTTGTGTCCTTTATATAAACTGTACCTCAACAAAATTCAACTTTAAAACACTTAGATACCATCTCACACCAGTAAGAATGGCGATCATTAAAAAGTCTGGAAACAACAGGTGCTGGAGAGGATGTGGAAATAGGAACACTTTTACACGGTTGGTGGGAGTGTAAACTAGTTCAACCATTGTGGAAGACAGTGTGGTGATTCCTCAGGGATCTAAAACTAGAAATACCATTTGACCCAGCAATCCCATTACTGGGTATATACCCAAAGGATTATAAATCATGCTGCTATAAAGACACATGCACACGTATGTTTGTTGCAGCACTATTCACAATAGCAAAGACTTGGAGCCAACCCAAATGTCCATCAGTGATAGACTGGATTAAGAAAATGTGGCACATATACACTGTGGAATACTATGCAGCCAGAAAAAAGGATGAGTTCATGTCCTTTGTAGGGACACGGGCGAAGCTGGAAACCATCATTCTGAGCAAACTATTGCAAGGACAGAAAATCAAACACCACATGTTCTCACTCATACGTGGGAATTGAACAATGAGAACACTTGAACACAGGAAGGGGAATATCACACACCAGGGCCTGTCATGGGGTGCGGGGAGTGGGGAGGGATAGCATTAGGAGAAATACCTAATGTAAATGACGAGTTAATGGGTGCAGCACACCAACATGGCACATGTATACATATGTAACAAACCTGCATGTTGTGCACATGTACCCTAGAACTTAGAGTATAATAATAATAAAAAAAACAAAAAATAAATAAAAATAAAGTATAATAAATTTAAAGAACAAAACAAAAACACTTAGGGCCTAATTAAATCCCTCTCTCCTAGGAAATCTAGGCTCCTCATTCAAATGTGTAAACAAGATTCCCTAAGTAATTATGTGGTCTACATCTACCATTTGGGGGTCTGAGCATTGGTGGATGCTTTTCACTGTTCTGGAGATTTTCTGGCTCTCTTATACACAGAGAACAAGATGAAATTAAATATACACACACATATATCATGTATATATAATTATACATATATATGAATATATATACACAAAGGTTTCATTTCTATATTTCTGAGGTTACATATATAAATATATATGTGGGTGCATATATTCATATGTATGTAGGTGTATATATATAATTTTATATATATATTAATTGATTCAACTCCAAAGTCTTTACAAAATTCTGTTGTTTGTGCACTTTTCTATTTTAAAAGAAATGAATATATAATAACAAACATACTATTACTATACAGGTGGGGAAAATGTGAAACCTTGTTTAAATAGATAGCCAAGTAAGCAATAGTATTATTTTCTCTCATTGTGCATGTTATTCAGGAAATTAAGATCACATTAACATTTTCATAATATTAAAGTAATAATTTGAGAATCTAAGCAAAAGGGAAGGATCACTTTGGGCTTGCAATGGAGCTAATGCTCCCCTTCTCTTTAGACCAGATAAGGCAGCCAGCAATGAAAAAGCTAAGATTGTTTGCAGGGAAATAGAGCGTTAGAATTCCAATTTCATAATCTGAAAGCTTGGCTTAAACAGATAAATGGTTTTAAAGCTTTTAGGTTATGCTAAGTGTGTTGTCAAGATTGCAACATCCTTGCTGATATTCTTCAGAAATTTGAGTGAGCAGAGCTCACTGATTTGCTCTTGTAATCATTAGCCACAAATTGTTTCTCACCATAAAAAGCATAAGTCAAATGTATTTCCTTTTTCATTTGGAAACATACTTTCATGAATCCCTAGTAACATATTACAAAGCAAGAGCTCACAAAACATGTGGGGAGCATTTAGACTACGCTTAGCAGTGGAGCATTTGCTTTTTAAATGTCATGAATAGCAAGATTCTTCCCGGCAGTATCATTGTGTCTGTAAGCTTCCTGTTTGACGTCAGAAACATTTCCATTTCTATATATCTGAAAAAAAGGTTTGCATTTCTGTATTTCTGAGACCAAAGAACACACTTTTATAGTTTCTTTCTTCCTTAGTTATATATGATACTAATACAAATCATAGCAGCTGAAATAGGTGGTACACTTTAGCTTTTTAAAGCAATTTGATATCATCTCTTTTTTATTCATTAACTCCTTTTAAAGTTAACTGTAGATAAAAACAGGGTATTATTCCTCTTCTATAGACAGACACACTGAAGTTCATGAACCTTAAGCAACGTGGCCAAGGTCATGCAGCTGGTAAACCTCATCGTCAGATCCATACCTCCTGCCTGCCTGCCCATGCCATGCCAGAAGGCCTCATTCTGAATCAGTCACTTGTCCTTCAGCTTCCAAAGCACAGCTCTCTCTCGGTTTCTCCACCTTACAGTACTTTTTAAAATGTGTCCAGCATTTTATTAATTTTAAGTATAATTTTCAATTATACAAGTTTTATGTGAATGAATTTCCTTTATAAGGCAAATAAATGTTGTAAGTGATGCTGCAATTCTCTTTAGTGACTGCATCCAACTCCACAATTAGCCATCACAGACCTGTGGGTGTCCTTCTAGACTGTTTTCAGCGTGGAAGCCTCAGGTGCTGCTCCAGCACTCAGGGGCCCAGGCTGCCTGTGTGGGTACTGCCTCATCTCTATCTTCTGCCCTGCCGCATGCTACTGCCTGAATAAACGAGGAAGTGGCCTCTTAACCCTGAACTTGAGCATTTCACAGCTTGAAAAACGGTGACGTGAGTCCAAATGAAACTGAAATACTAGGCCAGGTAGCATCTGGAATCATGAATTTAAGATTGTCACACTCTGTCATTAGCTTTGTAAGTGTAGTCCTGAGCCCTACTAAAATATCTAGCTATTGTTATCATCCTCATCATCATTAGTGTTGGTTTAATAAGACACTTTCTGCTATAATTCTGTGATTGCTTCAGTTTACTATATAGTATTAGGAAAGGACAGTCAGCCACAAGAATTAGAAAATCCAAAATGAAAGAGTTTCTTTTGTTTGTTTTAAGACAAGCGGATTTCTCTGCAACATAAAGCAACCTTAAAGGAAAGCCCCTCGCGGGTGGGGCAGCGTGGCTCCTGAGGACCCAGTGTTTTTAAAGGTTCTTTTGCTCCGCCACTGTCAGCACATGGCACTCTGCCCATGACCCATCCGGTTTTCTGTAATATAGACATGGTGAGTGCAGACTTAGTTCATCAGGAAGATGGTTGACTTTTTTTTCCTTATTGCTACGACGCATTCTGTTTTGCTTGAATCCTCAAATAATTATAATTTAGGAAAGCTAAGAGAAAGAAGAGAGAGAGATGAGAACGCTTAACAATCAGGAAGGTATAGTATTCAATCAAGAAGGCATAGCGTTCAATAAGGAAGATATAGTGTTCAATTGAGAAGGTATCACATTTAATCAGGAAGGTATAGGGTTCAATCAGGCAGCTATAGTGCTCAGTAAGGAAGATATAGTGTTAAATCGGGAAGGGATACTGTCCAATCAGGAAGGTATAGAGTTAAATCGGGAAGGGATACAGTCCAATCAGGAAGGTATAGTGTTCCATCCAGCAGGTATAGTGTTTGTGTTTGGTCCCTTCCTTTAATGGAGAAAAATAGACACTGCCTTGCTGGGTGTGGACCCCAGATGAGTAGATCAAGTGTCTGTACTTAGAGGTCATCGCAAGTACAAGTGAGGAGAGCCAAGCTTCGACCAGAAGAGGACGGATGGAGAAGAACAAGGTCATCAGACCCCCAAAGTGGATCAAGATGGTCCAATCATGTCAATAAAGCCAGGAAGAGTAGAGCTTACTGGAGCATAAAAAGGACAAGAAATGCAATGAATACAGGAGCAGGAAAGAACAGGCCTGGCTATATCCCCTAGCCCTCCCCAAACCACTGCAGTGCCCTGGTTCCATCCAGGTTTCCTCTGAGAATGGCCTCTTCCCCCTGCATCGATTGCATTGCGGGATAAATTCGCGTGCCTGCTTCCTACTGTGAAGTTGAATGCATTAACTACCCCCTCCCGTTTTTATCCAGTGCAGTCAGAAGAAAGGCCCATTACTCAACCCAGCAAACTGGCTGGTTTCTCCCAGGCCTTTGGGTCTTCAGAAAAGGTCTCGAGGAGGTGGGAGACTGGAGGGAGCGTGTTTTCGGGACTCTCCTGATCTGAGACTTTTTCTGTGCTTTCTGCCCTCGCATCCACCACTCAACCCTGCCCAAGTTGGGCTTCCATCCTATTAAAGTCTGCATGTCCCTAATAACTCCCCCAAATGCCTTTTTGCTTAAATTAACCAAAGCTACTTCTTTTCCTTTCAACCAAGGAGTCCAGGCAGCGCAGGCGTCTTTGAGGATGCCAAAAACATGAGATCTCTGCTCAGTGTGACTCGCCTGTCCCCTGGCGGCCTCTGCTCCCCTCAAGACCCCGGTCCCACTCCTTTCATCTCTGTAGGTTGTTCCCAAATAGGGAACATGCTGCATGTCACCATGGGATTAGAAAGCAAAGGATAAAAGCTACTTATCTTTGGAAAATCCTACCTTGGTGCTATCCCTGCCACTGACAAAGTATTTTAATGCAGAAATCTGGCCTTGAGCTGTGCTGTGTCTACGCCATCAGCTTGCTTTGAGGAGCATCACAGAACACAAATATGATCATATAAAATTTGTCATTATTTTTATTTTTATTAATTTGTACATATTTATGAGGTCATTATAGCTGCATTCTAGGATTGTCTGCTAAACAGAAGATCACGGAGAAAATTCATTCTGGTTTAATGCTAGGAAGTGTGAAGTGCCTTTTGAACAATGGTTCGTTGTACGTTGAGAAGCCTGTAAATCTTATAGCTGAACATATTTTTCCTCCTCTATCTTGGTTTAACGGAAAGAGAATAAAGTCCAATGTACCTTGATGAATTCCACCAGATATTTTGGTCTGGATTTGCAGGATAACCTTAACCTTCTTTATTTCTTTTGCTGTGTGTGCTTTTGTGTACTTGCCACATGTCTATCCTCCCTACCACCAGAGTTACCCACAAACTCACGCCTGCCCTTGCCAGTTTCCTCCTGAGTTTCATATTCATTCCTCCGTAGTGTGGCTTGCATGGGTTGAGCAGATGTGATAGATTCCAGAGCTTCTCATGAGTGGGAGGTACAGCTAGGGAAAGACTGGTTCTTTGCCAGGCTGATTTTCCAACTTTCTCTGTATCATGCTGCACCAACTTTCATTCTCACGTCTTTCCTGGCTGTTTTCCCTCAGTTCAAATCTCCTCAAGCATCTTTGCCGAGTCCTTCTCTGTTCATGAAGGCTACTTCAGATCCCAGGGTTGTGTGATGGATGCTCAGACAGGTGAATCCACAGTGACCCAGGGTTGTGTGATGGGTGCTCAGACAGGTGAATCCACAGTGACCCAGGGTTGTGTGATGGGTGCTCAGACAGGTGAATCCACAGTGACCTCTCCAATGGCTGATTGCTTGTATCAGGGTGTCGCCTGCCACATAACGGACGTTTTGCCATTAGGCACTGCCTTGTTTTTGTGAATTTATTTTTTATGTTTATATGCGCTCGCTTGACTCCCTGAGCACATTGCATTTCTCACCTGTCAATCACAGTGTCTGGTGCAGTGCATGTGGTGGTTCAAGCTCACCTCTAGAATCACGGTCATGTTCTAGGCCCATCACTTCCAAGCTGTGTGAACTTGAGCAAATCATGTGACCTTCTAAATTGGGTGTCCTCATCTGCAAAGTAGTGATCATAGAAGCATTTCCCATTTGCGATCACTGTAAAGGTGCCATGGGGTAATCCATCCAAGGCACACAGGGCATGTGTGATGCAGTGAGCATGTCATCAGGGCGAGCTACTGCCATTGGTCACTCTGTTGCAGGTCAGTACAGGATCCCATGGCCACTGAGGGCATGAGAGCTCATCTCCTTCATGTGCTGAGTCTTGCTCTAAGTCACATAAACAGTTTGTGGCAGGCTGAGATGAGAATTTTTTTTCCATGTATTTCCCAATTCTCAAGCCAGTTTTTCTTTTACTATAAACAACATGAAGATTGCCTTCATTTCT
>NW_026652280.1:1946066-1966066 GCF_009828535.3 Hylobates moloch | reverse complement strand
GGCTGGATTAAAAGAAAGAAGTCCGTATACTGATAGTGTATTAGTCCGTGTTTACGCTGTTGATAAAGACATACCCAAGACTGGTAAGAAAAAGAGGTTTAATTTGGCTCATAGTTCCACATGGCTGGGGAGGTCTCATACTCATGGCAGAGGGTGAAAGGCACTTCTTACATGGCAGCAGCAAGAGGGAATGAGGAAGAAGCCAAAGGGGAAACCCCTAATAAACCCATCAGATCTCATGACTTATTCACTATCACAAGAATAGCATGGGAAAGACCAGTCCTCATGATTCAATTACCTCCCCCTGGGTTTCTCTCACAACATACGGAAATTCTGGGAGATACAATTCAAGTTGAGATTCGAATAGGGGCACAGCCAAACCACATTAGATAATTACCATGTAAATCTTCATCCTGGACCCCTCCCCTGTGTGCAGTGGCCGGTGGCCCCTGGGTCTTTGCAGGCATCTCAGAGACAGCGAGTTGAACCTGCCCAAAGCTCTACTCCTCATCTGCCCCTCCTTCCTGATATCTCCTCCTTGCCAGTTCCCTTCTCAACAGTGGTGCTTCAGCCATCTAGTGGTGCTCATCCCAAATCTTGGTGTCACTGTGCACATGCCTCCTTCATCATCTGTGTGCATTCAACACCAAATCTTGCCAATTCCACTTCCAATTTATTTAATTTTAGATGCCCAGTCATATCTGTCTACAGCACTGCCACTGAAAACCAAGCTTTTGCCCATTCCTGCCGCGGCCACCGCAACAGCTTTGGAAGCCGACTCTGCTTCCTCTCTTCTCTAAAGAGAAGCTGCTGTTCTTCTAGTGATGGAGATGTGATCCCATCCCTCCCCAGCTGATATGGTTTGGCTGTGTCCCCATCCAAATCTCATCTTGAATTGTAGTTCCCATAATCCCCATGTGTGGAGGGAAGTAATTGTATCATGGGGGCAATTTCCCCCATGCTATTCTCATGATAGTGAGTGGGTTCTCATGAGATCTGATGGTTTTATAAAGGACTTCCCTCTTTGCTCACCTACCATTGTCCTCCTTCCTGCTGCCATGTGAAGAAGGACATGTTTGCTTCCCCTTCCACCATGATTATAAGTTTCCTGAGGCCTCCCCAACCCTGTGGAGCTGTGAGTCAACCAAACCTCTTTCCTTCATAAATTACCCAGTCTTGGGTAGTTCTTTATAGCAGCATGAGAACGGACTCATACGCCAACCCACATCCTTTAGTGCATTTCTCATTTCAGTCCCTGGATGGGGCCTCCATGCTCCTACAGAGCCCCATGCTGCTCTCCCAGCTGACTTGCCCTCCTCCTCCCCACTCCCTCAGTTCTCTCCACCTTGACTTTCTTGCCCAGGTCTTCTCCATCTCAGGGCCTTTAAATATTTTCTTTCTTTCTTTCTGTCAGCCTTTGTGATGATTTGAATATCCATTTATTCCAACCTAAAGTTCATACAGTGTTGGGCGTGTCTCTCGCCGCTAGCTGTGTGGTGGGCCGTGTGCAGTATGAAGCCTTGTAATGCCTATACTGACTGATTGTGCCTGGGCTGCTGATTGTCCGACCTCCTTCTCCGTCTCACTACATGGATGAATACAGGTAAGCTGTGAACTTCGTAGTCTTCAGAACAAGCCCGATATATAATGAAATCTTTGCTGCTACCAAATGTGGTCTAAACATCTTAACTCTTCAATGAACACTGATGGGTTCTGTGATTAATATACTTTGGAGCAACACTAGGGCACTTGATGTAAGCTGTTTTTTTCTAAGAGTTTTCCACAATTCTTTGATATGCTAATAAGAATTATGAAACTCTGCAGTATTTGATCAGATTACTCTTTTTTTAATAGACTATCCTATGTACATTTGTATATAAATGGGTACTTGGGTCGTCAACATCTCACAAAAAAACATTTGGACATACTGATTCAGAGCATTTGATGAGCATATTCTGATCTTTACTAAAAGCACAAAATCCACTGGTGGGACCAGATGGACATGGACGTACCTATTTATTAACTATTAATTGTTTAAATTACGTGCCTGTAGCTATCATAGGATTGAAAATTTGTGATAATATCATCTGAATTAGTTATTACTGAGATAGGTATGTTGACTCTTAAAAGGAGAAAATATGCTTAAGATTACGGATGAAACATGGGTCCATTAAATGGTGTGAGGCAAAAGGAATGTTTGCCTGAAAAGATACTTGTGAATATTGGAGGAACTTGCAAGGTCAGCTTTGAAGAAATAAACTAAAACCGACAGACTCAAAAGTCATACTTTCAACTCATGTATATTTCATGTGGCATAGAAACTGTGAGCCCAGTAATTCAAATTAGATAAGTTTCACATACTTGCCACACACTAAAGCTTACATGTACAGGAGCATGTGACTGTGTGTGTGTGAGGATGTGTCAGCCTGTAATATATGTGCATGTGCATGTAGTTTGGAAGAGACACTGATTTATTTTTGGTTTTTAAGAGTTCACTGCATGTGAATTTCCCATTTAAAAGAGTCATCCTAGGAAGGCATTCTCATGCCAAACCTCAGAGCCTGAAGCAAACGACTGAGTGCGGTACAGGAGAAACAGAGATTTCTAGTCTGCTCACTCTGTCTGCAGGGGCCCGGTCTCTACTGAGAGTGTGCAGGAGACACAGAGACTTCCAGTCTGCTCACTCTGTCCGCAGGGGCCTGGCCTCTCATCTGGGCAAGTGGTGTCTACAAGCCACGGCCCTGCCATGTGCCTTTTGTTATGTCCATTGTATTCTGGACTGATTGAAACAGAAAAACAATATTTCTCTATGTTTACACATATCAAAACATCATGATATATACCTTAAATATATATTATAAAAATAAATGAATAAATAAGCAAAATATAAATTTAAAATATTTGTATTTAAGGAGAAAAAGAGGAACCTGAGCTGCCATTTGTTTTCTTCTTCCTTGTCATCATTGTTTTGAATGCCGACAAAGAAAAATGGGCTGAAATCTGAATGAAAGATAATTTGACAAGAATTTAAATGTTACAATAAATAGGAAACATGCTAAAAATCCAGATTATTTTTGGCATACTCATAGCAGTTGGAATTTACACATTTTAAAAATGTTTTAATACTCTGCTTTGTATATCTGATTTCACATAAGCATTCCATTCTTGCAAATGATTAATACAGAATAATTTTTTGGTAAATGAAGCAAGGATTTCATAAACACCTTCTCATTTCCTTTTGCTATTTTTCCCCCTTTAGTTGCACATTACATCTGGTTCTCTTCTTCTTCTACCATCAAGTTATTCACAATGATAACATAGAAAATGTGTAACAAACACCATATCCTTTTGCATAATGGAGTGGGGAAGGATGAGGCATAGAAGTCTTCAGTGCAGTTTGTTGATGAAGAAAAGCCAAACTCTGTAAAATATTTGAAGAGATGTATTTTGACCCAAATGAGAGAACTGTGACCCATGACACAGCCCCAGGAGTTTTTGAAAACATGTGCCCAAGGTGGTTGGTTTGCAGCTTGATTTTATACATTTTAAGGGAGACAGACATCAATGAATACTTGTAAGGTGTATATTGGTTTGGTCCAGAAAGGTGGGACAACTGGAAGTGGGGGGCGGGGAGAGTCCTTCCAGGTCATAGGTGGATTCAAAGATTTTCTGATTGGCAATTGGTTGAAAGAATTATTATCCAAAGACCTGGAATCAATAGAAAGGAGTGTCTGGGTTAAAATAAGGGGTGGTGGAGACCAAGGTTCTTATCATGTAGATGAAGTCTCATAGATGGCCACCCTTAGAGGCAATGGATGGCAAATGTTTTCTGTTCAGAACCTCAAAAGGTGCTAGACTCTCAGCCAGTCTCTTCAGGACCAGAGAAAGACCTGGAATGGGAAGGAGATTCTCTACAGAATGTAAATTTCCCCCTGCAAGAGAGAGTGTTGCAGAGTCATTTAAAAATATGTCAAAAATATATTTTGGGGTACAATATTTGGATACGTCCAGAGTCTGCTCTCTGTCATGTGAGAGCATGACATACTAGAATCAGGTAAGAATTTGGTGTCTTACATTGCTACAAACAGCCTGAGGGCCTGGGGAAGGGCATGCTGGCCTGCCTGAACTAGGGAACTCACTCCTCCCCTGCCAGACTCTTACGCTCTGGACCCGTGGTGGGAATGCAGCTCTGATCATCCCCGAATCACTGGTGGGGGAGGATCTTCTTTCTTTATTTTGAAGAATAATGCCTGGCTTCTGTTAAACTGGCTGATTAACTTGTGGTTCACACCCATACTAATGTCCTTATCAAAGTTACTTAGCCACACCATTAGTGTGCTTTTCTAATCATGCCTTTTCATTTTTTGCAATATGGATAGTCTGAGAATTATTAAAATCCTGAAGTTCTGGTTCCTTTCACTTAATAATTTTATTTGCAAGTCACTTCTGTCTTCTCACATTTTGTCTAAGCTGTCAGGAGGGACCAAGCTTAGCCTTCAACTCTTCACTGAGAAATTTCCTCAGCTAAATATACAATGTCCTCACTCAAAATCTCTGCCTTTCATAAAACTCCAGAACACACAATTCAGCCAAGTTCTCTGCCACTTGATGACAAAGATGGCCTTTTCTCCAGGTTCCAGTAACGTGTTCCTCATTTTCATCTGAGGCCTCATCAAAATGGCCTTTACTGTTCATGTTTCTACCAACATTCTGTTCTTGTCTATTTAGATGCTCTCTAAGAAGATGGAAGGTTTCCTACAGTTCTCCTCTTTTTTTTCCTGCAGTTTCACCAGGCTTACCTTTAGGAGTCCATTCATGGCCTTCCAGGCTTTTCTAACATGCATCTCAAAATGCTTCCAGCCTCCACCCATTACGACTGCAAAGCTGCTTCCACATTTTTGGGTATTTGGTATAGCAGTACCTCTACTTCTTGGGATTTATTTCTGTCATAGTCTTTGCGGGCTGCTGAATCCCATAGATTGAGTGGCTTATAAACAATAGACATGTATTTCTTACAGTCTGGAGGCAGAACGTCTAAAAGCAGAGTGCCACAATGGTCAGGTTCTGGTGACCATTGTGGGCTGCAGACGGCTGACTTTGTGTTGTAGCCCTGCATGGTGGAAGGAGGGCTTACTGGCTCTCTGGGGTCCCATTTATAAAGGCTTGAATTCCATTGATGAAGGCTTCATCTTTATGACTTACCTTCCAAAGGCCCCTAATAGCATCTTCCTGATAACAACATATTGGGGTTTTTAATTTCAATGTATAAATTTTAAGGGGACACAAAAATTTAGTTCATAATAGATAGTTAATTTAATGTTATATATATTTTTATCACAATTAAAAATTTTGAAATAACTTTGCATAAAGCATATAATTGACAATAAAATCTCTCCATGTACTTACACTCCTATGCATATAAGTTCTCTCATAATAAAGTTTGGCTTTAACCAGGTTTAAATCTAGGGCAGCTGGGACAGGTAAGAGGCTTTGCCATCGTGTTCTTTTGACACTGGCATTGTGTGAAGTTTGTTATAGCAAAGGCGTCATAATTTAGGAAAGTCAAGGTTAAGTTCTTGGTTCAAAACCAAACCAAGAGTAAACCAACTGTCAAAGGTGCTTGAATCACAAGTTAAGAGTCTTGAATCACAATATTAGAAGACTGATCCTACAGAGAGAACTCACATTTCTGAGAAGGCACTGCTGTAAAGTGATAGGTAGCTGGATCTAACCACTATCGAATGCAGACCACAACCGGCATGGCAACTCTTCGCTGTTCAAAGATAAGGGCTTTATTTTCCAGAAAGAGACAATTGCAATGCCATACAGAGTTAATAAGCAAAGATCAAGAAATACAAAATCCTATCATGGTAGACGAATGGGTCCAAAACATGCAATTGTGTCACTTAAGGTTCACCTCATTGTGGGCTTTGTGAAATGCCTCTGCTGGTAGCTAGCGGACGCATGACATCCAGCTGCACTGACGCTTGAGGTGAACTGTTAGCTGATGTCACTATAAGATTTAAATAATGATGGGGACATTTCTGGGCCCTAGAGCTGGCTGGTGCCTCTAGGACAGTAGCAGCAAACTTGGGAAATCTCACAGTGACATGGTACCCATTTTCCTAACGCAGTGCAAGAAAATGGTGGTGGTTGTTTTGGGGAGCCCTGGAGATGTGGGTATCTATTCTCTGCCAGAGTCATCTGCCTTCTCCTACCACGCTTCCACCTGCCCTCCATGTTCCCCTGCACCCAGCACCCCTATCCCAGAATGAGAGCCTTAGCCTCCCCATGTTCCACAAAGGGCCTGAGAGGAATATAGGAGTTCATTGCTGTTTGTGTCATGTGAAACTTCCCATTCCTACAGAGACCTACAGTATCTCTGATTGGTAAGATGTAATCTGAAGGAAAAGATGAAAGGCACAACCCAGACAAGATCCTGTTTAAAACACACACACACACACAAAACCAGCACATTAGGGCACAAAAGAGAACGCAGGCATAGCAAATTTACTTCTTATGTTTACTCCTTACAACCAGTTCTTCCATTAGAAGGAGACTCCTGCAGCATGAGTGCTCAGTGTGCAATTTTGGTAATTCTAAACCAATACAGCTTTGCTTGCAGAAAACGTTCTAAAAAATGAACAGGGGCCGGGCACGGTGGCTCATGCTTGTAATCCCAGCACTTTGGGAGGCCGAGGCGGGCGGATCACGAGGTCAGGAGATCGAGACCACGGTGAAACCCCGTCTCTACTAAAAATACAAAAAATTAGCTGGGCGTGGTTTTGGGCGCCTGTAGTCCCAGCTACTCGGAGAGGCTGAGGCAGGAGAATGGCGTGAACCCGGGAGGCGGAGCTTGCAGTGAGCCCAGATTGCGCCACTGCACTCCAGCCTGGGTGACAGAGCGAGACTCCGTCTCAAAAAAAAAAAAAAAAAAAAAAAAAAAATGAACAGGTTCAGGCACTCCCTTTACAAATCCTGACCTCTCATTTTTAAGCTTTTGCCATTTATTGATCCAACTGGATCTTTGCAATATCACACTTTGGACCCTTGAATTTATCTTTGTTTTTCTCAGATCTAACTAATTTCACATGAGAAACGAAACTGTGACGTCAACCCATCACTGCTCAGATAGGAAACTTTCACTTCCAGCGTGGACAATGTTTCCCTTTAAGGGAAACAGGACCCTTGACTTTGCTGGGCGCTGCTGATGGAAGAGGTTCGTTCAAGCGACCCTGGACAGCGTCTTCCATATGGGAAGCACCTCCTTGACGAAAATGAGAGATGAATATGACTGCAAACCCATGCATTCCGGTCTTTGTTGTGTAAATAAACATTCTTCTCGATCTCAACTGTTTGCCATTAAAAGGGAGGCTCTTAATTTAGTACCATGTTTTTAAAACTCTTACCCACACAGACTCATTTTCTCTGTGTTTCTGTCTGTCTCTTCCTTTGCTATATTTTGCACTGCAAGTGCTAAACTAAAGAAATTGAGAAATAGGGTAAACACTGATAAATGTTTAAACATTTAAACACAGACACGCACAATGCTGCTCTCATTCCCCTCATCGTGGGCCCTTGTCTTCCTGTGGTCCTGGCAGGAGGAGAGACGTGCGTGTAAAGGGGGAGTGATGAAGCAAGTTCGTGTTACCCCACCTGTGAGCACCCGCACTTCAACACAGCACAGCTGTGGAACCCAGGAAAAACATGTGCACTCTACCCGCAAGAACCAAACCCTTTGAACTCATTAGAAACAGATCTACCTCTAGTAAGCAACTGATTATCAGACATGTTACTGACCCATTGTATAACAACCTTGGAAGCAGGCTCGCTGCAGCTGGAAAATTTAAAGCAGCTTAGAATCAAAGACGATTCAAATGACGGCAGATTGAACAACAAAGCCCTCCTAGGCGTTTGCCAGCCTCTCCATTACTGTTTCCATTCAACCTTTTCTTTTTGTGGATTGTTATTTTCTAAGATTGATTCACTGCTTATGCATTTGCAAAACATCTTTACAGCACTCTCTATAAAAATAATTTTGAAAATATATCTCTGTTGGCTGCACTTCTATTAGTAAAAACATCTCCAAATGACTGATTTAATTCACTAATCTTTTAATGTTCACCACATTTTACTAACATTTCAATCTGTGAATTATGAGTTTTGAAAGATATTAAAGAAGAAATCTGCCGAAAATATCGTGTGATGGTTTTACCTATTATGTGTGTAGATTGCAACTGCCGTTTGCAGATATTTTAAACAGTCATGATTTTCTGCTGGTGTTTCTAGTAACCCATAAATGAACATTTATTCTCACCCTTGTGAACTCTGCCCTATAAATCACTCCACTTTGAAAGGACTCCCTGTCTCTTCTTTTGTGTCTTTTAAAACCAAATCCATTTAATTTCTTGTGAAGGTTTCTTGAGTATATTTTCCACATGAACTCCAAACCTCTTGAGTTATGACAATTGAAGACTGATTCAATGCATTTTTGAATCCCCAAGACCCTGGAAACCTTGGCCTCCACAGGTGCCTGTAAGTGAGCTGTTTCTTGAGAGTGTGCACAGGCTGCCTTCTCCTGTCTTGATCTCAGTCCCCATCTCCCTTTCCCAAATCTCAAGATTCACTCTGTGACATGGTTAGGCTTTGTGTCCCCACCCAAATCTCATCTTGAATTGTAATCCCCATAGTCCCCACGTGTCGAGGGATAGACCAGGTGGAGGTCATTGAATCATGGGGGCAGTTTCCCCCGTGCTGTTCTCCTAATAGTGAGTGAGTTCCCATGAGAGCTGATGGTTTCATAAGCTCAGCACTTCTCCTTCCTGCTGCTTGTGAAGAAGGTGCCTTGCTTCCCCTTTGCCTTCCACCATGATTGTAAGTTTCCTGAGTCCTCCCAGCCATGCTGAATTGTGAGTCAATTAAACATCTTTCCTTTATAAATTACCTAGTCTTGGGCAGTCCTTTTTTTTTTTTTTTTTTTTTTTTTGGAGACAGAGTCTCACTCTGTTGCCCGGGCACGATCTCAGCTCACTGCAACCTCCACCTCCCAGATTCAAGCAATTCTCCTCCCTCACCCTGTCTAGTACCTGGGATTATAGGCATGTGCCACCATACCCAGCTAATTTTTGTATTTTTAGTAGAGACGGGGTTTCACCATGTTGGCCAGGCTGGTCTTGAACTCCTGATCTCAGGTGATCCACCCACCCTGGCCTCCCAAAGTGCTGAGATTACAGGCATGAGCCACCACACCCAGCATGGGCAGTTCTTTATAGCATTATGAAAATGGACTCATGCACTGTGCAAATAGCTATTCAACAGAGCACTTTTGGAGAATGCAGATCAGCTATGTTCTTGCCAATTCAAGCCCAGCTCCTACAAGAGCCTTCGGAAGCAGGCACACTGAGTTCCTTTGAGCTCCAGGAATGAAGATGACAAAGAGGGTCACAGACACAACTGGGAATGTTTATTTTATTTCTTTCATATTGCAAATGTCCACAGTGTCACTTCTCACTAAGAACTGATCTCTCTCTCAAAACAAAATCTGGAGAGCACGTATGTGAAGGTCAGTTTTGTTTATGATCCCACTTATGCTTCATTCCAACCTTTGAATCCAGAGCCACAGCCTAGGACGGTGGGGCTCTAATAGGTTGTCTGGCCTCTGCTCTGAGTCCTTCCGTCAGTTGCTCTTTGTCAACCCTGCCTTACGTCACCAGCTTGCCACATCTTACCTGTGGGTGAGACTCAACCAGAGACACAGGCTAGCGCCCGCTGTACAAGTATTAATTATGAAACAAGATGTGTGCATTAACACTCATAGTGTCTGCTAGATAGCCCTCAGGGGCTCAATAATCGATTATATATTATGTATGTAATGTTCTATATTAGAAATGGAAATAGATATATAACACATTATATAGAATTGAATATAAGAACTGGTATATAACAATTGCTATAATTGTAAAAATGTATACATAGCATGATATAGCATATGTGTGTATGTTCATATATAGCGATGTAGATACGTGTACACACAAATATGAACAATATTATGTTTCTACATCTCTGTGGTGGGGGCGGGGGTCTCATGATTCAAAGGCCTAGGTTGTCTTGGCTTTAGGAACTCTGCAAGATGTCAAATAATGTTCTCAAGGCATTTTCTGAGAGTAGAGCCAAGCTCGTCTTATCAGAATACGCTCTCCCCTCAGCTAGAGCCATGGCAAGGAGGTGAGTGTGGGATCCGTGGGACCAGGATCTGCAATGAGATTCCAATGCCTGAAGCATGCAGTTCCTATCTTCTGAGATGGGGATTCATGTGGGAGACACAGGTGAAAGCACGGGCCGAGGGGGTGGAGTCTCACACATGCGAAGTGGGATGTGTCTCGCAGACACCCAGGCCTCAAGCCAAGGAGACACGTGGGTCTTGCTCTATTGCCCAGGCCGGAGTGCAGTGGCATGATCCCAGCTTACTGCAGCTTCGAACTCCTAGACTCAAGTGATACTCTGCCTCAGCCTCTTGAGTAGCTGGGACTTCAGGCACACCCCTCCACGCCAGGCTAGTTTTTAAAATCTTTGTAGAGATAGGGTCTCACCATGTTGCCCAGGCTGGTCTCGAATTCTAGGCTCAAGTGATCCTCCCCCTTTGGCCTCCCAAAGCACTGAGGTTACAGGCGTGAGCCACCACACCTGCCCACTAATGCAGTTTCCCTACATCCTTGCCAGAATTTGATGTTGTCACAATTTTTTTCGTTTTAGCCATTTTATGCAGTGATGTCTCATTGTGCTTTAATTTGCACCTCCCAAATGGCTAACAATGATGAATAGAATATCTATAATGAGTATAAACATGCTTTTTTGCCAGCTGGGCAGTATATTTTCATGGCGAAAGGTCTGTTCATGACTTCTGTGCATTTCTGACTGGACTTTTCTTTTATTCTGTTGGTTTGGGGAACTTCTTTTTATATAACTAAAGTAACAGTCATTTGTCAGATATGTGGTTTGCAATATTTTCTCTCAAGTCCTATTTTCTCCCAACTTGTAACTTGCATTTTCATTATCTTAAAAGATTCTTTCAGAGAACAAGGTTTTAAATTTTTGAGGTCCAACTTATCATTTTTAAATACGTCTTGCCTTGGCGTTAGCACCTAAGAAAACAGAGCAGAAAAGTTTGGAATCTACCTTTACCTAAGCCTAGATCCCGAGGTCCTCAGCTATGATTTTTCCTAGACATTTAATAGTTTTATATTTTACTTTTAAGCCCATTGTGAGTTAACTTTTGTATGAGGTATAATAAAGCTAGGTAAAAGTGGCTGATCGTTTCTTTTGCCTGTGGATAACCAATCGCTCCAGCACCGTTTGTTGAAAAGCGAATCTTTTTTCCAATGAATTGCTTGTGCACCTTCTGAAAAATCAGTTGCTTGTATTTGTGTGGGTTTGTTCTGGCTTCTGTATTCTGGTCCATTGACCTGTTCTGCACCCCTCTGTCAGTACCACGCTGTCTTTTGCACAGCAGATGCACAGTAAGCCATAAGGAATGGTATTTCTCCAAACTTATTCTCCGTTTTCAAGATCCTTTTAGTTATTCCTTGGCCTGTGCTTATCCATAAAATATTTAGAATAAGTATATCTATTTTGGAGTATTCCTTGCTGGAATTTGAAAGGGATTACATGAACTATGTATCAGTTTGAGGAGATGATCATTTCTTAGTAATTCAATTATTTGGCACTATCGTAGAAGATCCTGTGTTTTGTATGTTGGTTTCTGCATGCTCTTTGTTAGCGTATAGGACTACTAGTGGTTTTTATGGATTGATCTTCCATTCTGCAAACTCGATGAACTCACTTATTAGAGCTGGGGGTTTGTAGAGTGCTTGAAATTTTCTACATAGGCCAACTTAGCTGCAAATGCAGACAGTTATATTGTTCTTTCTACATCTGTGTGCCTTTTCTTTGTCTTGCCTTATTGCAGTAGCTACACCTTCCAGTACTATTTGAAAAAGAATGTTCATAGTATCTATTCTTTCCTTGTTTCCAATCTTAGGGAGAAAACATTCATGATTTTGCCATTAAGCATGACGTTAGCTGTAGATTTTACTTTTATTTTGTTTTCTTGTTTTCTTTACTTTTAAATGAACTTTGTCTTTTAGAACAATTTTGGATTTGCAGAAACATTATGAAGATAGTACAAAGACTTCCCGTGTATACCTCTCACAGGTTTCCCTATGATTGACATCTTACATGATTATGTGACATGTGTTACAAATAAGAAACTCATATTGACACATGCTTATTAAACAAAGTTCACACTTTATTCCAATTTCTTTAGCTTCCCCGTAATATCTTATTTCTGTCTGAGGAGCCCATCCAGGACACCGTGTGGCAGCCAATCCCCAGGCCTCCCTGGGCTCCTCCTGGCTATGACAACTTCTCAGACCCTCCCTGTTGACGCTGACCTCACAGTCTTGAGGAGAACTCTCTCGGTATTTTGTAGAATGTCGCTCAGTTTGGATTTGTCTGATGATTTTCTTACAATTAGACTGGGTTTGTGGTGTTTAGGGGAGAAGGCCACGTACTTGAATGCTGTTCATATCACATCACATCAAGGGCACCTTCCAGCCACATAGCCGGTCGGTGATGCTGCTGACCTCAGTGCCCTGCTGGGGCAAGGCCTGTCAGGTGTCTCCATGAAAGTTATTTTTTTAAGCCTTCTCCATATCATTCTTTTCAGAAGGGATTTCCCCATGCACAGCCCACTCTTAAGGAATGGGAAGTTAATGCTCCAATTTTGAGGACAGAGTGTAATATCTGCATAAATTATTGGGATTCCCATACATGGAAGATTCGTGTTTTCTCCCCCCACCGTTTACTTATTTTCTCAGTTTTTATGTCAGCTTTGGGCAGGTGGATACCTATTTGGTGATCTGCGTTATCATGCAGCACTTACGTTCTTCATGCCTTGGCTGACAGGGCTCTACCCTTGGCTGTCGGAAGTTCGTTCGGTTCCCTCCTGTGTCTCTTCACATACCCACATCTTTTTTTTCTAATTTTTTGAGCATTTCCTGACTCTTTTGGCACAACGATATGCTCCAGCCTCATTGTGACCATTTCCTGCTCCCTCAGCCCTAGGCTCAGGCCTGTCTCTGACAAGCTTAGGTTGCTTTACTTGGAGCCCGGTCCTGGCAGCCACACTGGGCTCCAGCTGTGCTTACGGCTGCTTGGCTGGCCCTGCCTGGAGGCCCCTCGGCTGCCACAGCAAGGAGAGCAATGAGAGCTGTGGGTTCACCAAAGCCATGTGCATGCGTGTCTGAGTGTGTGCACATGTGTCTGTATGTGCACGTGTGTCTGAGTGTGCATGCATGCGTGTCTGAGTGTGTGCATGTGTGTCTGAGTGTGTGCATGTGTGCCTGAGTGTATGCATGCGTGCCTGAGTGTGTGCACTTGTGTCTGTGTGTGCATGCATGTCTGAGTGTGTGCATGTGTGTCTGTGTGTGTGCATGTGTCTGTGTGTGTGCACAGGTGTCTGTAATGTCTGTATCTGTATTTATTATTGGAAACCATGAGTCCATGCCAATGTCTCCATCCCTGACCCATCGCCACGTGGGCCATCCCCACCACCACTTCCGTGGCTTCTCTGTCACCCCCTTTCACGTGGAGCCTGAAGTGCTTGCCCCCTAATTCCTTGTTCATTCTGAGTTAAATGTAGAATCTAAATTTAGACACGATTTGCTGTGGGCAAGCTGTCCGGCCTCACCCATTATGCTCTAGGCTCCCTTGATGCAGAGAAGGCACCTCATTTATGAGCGTGTTTCCGCAGGACACAGCGCATGTCTTGTGTGTGAAAACATTCAGGAACCAATGTTGACTATTTTAAATCATCAAATGCTGCTGTGTGGCCAAGCACAGTCACACTGCATCTTTTGTTTTGTGTCCTCTGTGTCACGGGAAGATAGAATTTTTCAGTGCCTAAAGGCTCTGCCACTTGCACCAGGCTGTGGCCGAAAGAGAGGCTCCCTTTGGGAATGAAAACTGTGACCGGAGGCAGGAACTCTGGAAGCAGACCTCTCAAGGGAAGGCATCAGGACAGAGCCAGCCCCTGACGAAGGCAGTAACTCTGCTGAGGGCCACAAATCAGCACCTGTGTGTGTCGCGCAGGTGCCTTTTCCATGAGAATTCCGGACGTAAACAATGACCTTTGTTAGGCAGGATGGATGCTGCCCGGGTCAGGGCTTACTGCTCAGGAGTCCAGGAAGCACTCGAGTCGTGCCAGAGTGGGAAAGACCAGCTGAGAGGCAAACCGGACTCCAGGACTCCTAAAGCTCTCCTAGCTCTCCTTCCACATTTTTTTCCCTCCTCTCTTGTTAAGTATAGCCTAAAGCTGCCTAGTTACATATTTTAAGTTCAGCCTAAGGGTTCCTCTGTACATAGTGAACTGCCCCTTAGCTGGATCTGTGAACAGAGGTGACCTACTCCATGCCAATCATACAGTTGCAGCCAATCACAGGCAGCCATGGGTTCCAACCCTGTTGAAGTGGGTTGAAAGCTAGGCAGGAGCCAAGCCTGCTGTTTCTGGGCCTCACCTTCCTTGCATGTCCTTCTTTGCCCAATCAAGCTCTATTAAATTTAACGTGCCTTAGGTTTTGCCTTTAATGCTCTTCATCTTTTTTCTCCTTCTCTTTTATTTCATTTTCCAGTTCTTGTCAGATAATGACTTCATTGCATCGAAAGATGCATTTAGTACTACAAACGTGGTTTATTCCCTTCTAGAGAAAGCATGATCCATAAAAACTTGATTTTTAGAAATCTGGGGAGAAGTGACCAACCCTCACCTCCATTCTTCATTTTTTGCATTTTAAAATAAAAAATAAGAAAGGCCGCAGTAGAAATTAGAAGAAAATGTTGACAGTAGTACTGCCCTTCAATGAATGATTTCCGATTCTATGTATAAACATTCTGAGGTTCATTTAATTACAAAGCATTAATTTGTGAAAGAAACAGAAGGAATTAAATTATATACTCCCCAGTATATTCTAGCTCCACTTGGTGTAGATGATTAATGAAATTTTCTACGTTTCTCATATGTAGTTGGAATTTCTCATAAGATTATGTCGATTTTCTAAAAATCCCAATGATCATCACTATATATTTTGTTGCATGAAAACTATGACCCTTAAGATCAATTGTAATTTGCAGTAAAACAAAGTTCCGGTAATGAAGTCTGTTAGGAGTTTCTAGCTTTGCTCCGGCTCTGGCCCTGTGCTGACTTTGTCCTCAAGCTACTCTCATGGAGTTTTGAGATGCGCTGACGTTTTCAGGCTTCACAAAACAACCCCACCCATTTCCTTCTGCAGAGCCCTCCCAGAAGCCCCAGCCTGTCTCCCTCGGCCCCACTGGCCGTGACTGCATGGCATGCCAGCGGTGGACAGGAGCTGGGCCTGACCTTCCAGGATCCTCCAGTAGAGATGGGGTCATCCTTATTGAAGCCTCGAAGCTGCACAGTGGAGTGTGGGCCAGACAACATCAGGACCCTCTAAGAAGGAAGCAGGGACATGGGTGTTGGCCAGACACCAACAGTTTGTGTTATAAATATCTCCCCACATGCTAAAGAGAATGGAGACTAATGCTGTAAAGTGCAGGGCGCCTGCTGACACTTTGGGACCATCCACGTTCACTCTCCAGGTGCAGCGGCAACACGGCCTCTCCTCCGCCAGTGCCAGCGGGGACAGGAACAGGCCAACAAAGAGACGCGGCCCTGGGCTGTGGCTCTGCTCCCGACACAGCTTCCCCTGGGGGCCCCTGCGGGCTCCTGCGGGCTCCTGTGGGCTGCCAGGAAGCCTCTTCTCTGGGAATGAGGCAGTCGCATCTCTGTGTTTCAGCTCCTGCACTGGGAGACAGTGGAGTCAAAAACCTTAACTCAAACTTGAGGTCAAAGTCTACGCTCCAGTCCAACTGCTGAACATTGGCAGCAGAATCAGCTTGAACAGATCTGGGGGGGTCCCAGCCAAAGTCCCCGCGCCTGAGTGTTCAATGGCTCGCAGAGGGAGCACACGGCATTCCTGGCTTCAGGGCCACCTGAACATTTGCGGAGAACATCTGTGGGCCACGCAGCCCAGGACTCCTCCTTCCTTTTTCTTTCTAGGGACAGTCCCCGCCCGCTTCTCAGTAACTTGAGATTGGTGCTGGCACCAAGGCTAGCAGGTGATCCTGTCCCCACAGGGCCAGGAGGTGGGCACAGGACCGAGCTCTGGGTGTCACAGTCACTTGGATCCGTGGGTGTGGAGATGAGTCGACATGGGCAAGTCGCTAAAACGGGGCCTTTCTTTATTGGTCAAAATCTTCTCTTTTCTCTGCGGTTGTTGTCTAGGAAGGAAAGACTGTCAAGAGGTGGATATAGCAGCAAAGCATCATTTCTTCCCCACGTGGAGGGAGGCTGCCGGCCTGCGGAAGGAGGCGGCCAACGTACAAGAAGAATAGGGGGAGGCAGAGGCAGAAACATGAGCGCAGCATTGGTGCAGCGGACGGCGGCCCCAAGAGCCTGGCCTGTCCCGCTCCTGAGCTCAGTTCCAGTGACACTACATAGCCTTTGCTTTTTCATTCGTTTGAGCTAATTTGAGTTTTTGTGTGTTTGTTTGTTTGCTTTATAACAAGCCAGAGTCTCCTGTGCTGTCAGTTTTATAGAAAGAATGCTAATGGCAGATGGAAAAATGAAAATCTCTGTAACAGATGCTAAAACCTAAATGTCTGCCCGAGTACAGGTGCGGAAGACATTGGTAGATGGGGTGACCCACCTAGGCACCTTTGTCTGGGACATCACCAGTTTTAAAACCATAAGACCTGCGTCCTGAGAACTCCTTTATTCCCAGACAAACCACACCCTTGCTCACCGGGGAAGTACAGTAAAAACAAGGCCTTCAAAGTGATAAAGCTTTCTTTCCCACTCATAGAGGAAATTCTTTAAAGTATCCCCAAAATTGCTTTCCTGAGGTGTTCCTCTTGGTTAACCGTCTAGTGATTGGGGGCCTTTGAAAACACTCAGGATTGAACATAATGGTCTTTGCTCACTATTGGTGATGTAACCAGTGTTCTGAAAATAAAATACTATTTTAACTAGAGCGTTACAGAAGTCAGTAGAATATTCAGAATTTCGTGTGCATTTCTGATCATCACGGTGACCACCACTGCCAGCATGTGCAGGGTACCTGCATCGCGTCTCTTGGCCACAGCGGGTCCTTCTGCAGGTGGAGCTGTGGTCTTTGCAGTTGGGCGCAGCTAGCATGGCAGGTACATGAGCATTTGGAAGAGCAGTCAGGCCGCATGTGCTCAGCACATGTGTTTTCTTGGGCAGTTGGCAGAAACCATGAGTCTTTTCCCAACTTTTATGTTTGGGAAGAGAGAGAAAGAAGCCAAATTTGCTATACTTTTGTTATTAAGGTTGTCATTTGAATAAGTTTTTAAAAAATGTATAACGTAATAACTGGATTAATACAAGTATGTTGAAAGATAAACTAATAACTGAACATATCTGTTAATTTTTTTGGTATTTGTAGTGAAAACATAATTGTAATTGAAAACAACCTTACTGAAGAGGGAAAAATGATTTTTATGCCTCGAGCAAAGCACACACATATACACAAAAAATTAAAGGCTTAAGCTTTTTTTTTCTTTCCGAGAACATCTGGTTTACAGTATGCTAAAAGCAAATTCGGATTAACCTAGAAATTAAGTGTGTGTCATATACAAGCCATTGATTAAACCATATTAAAATATTTAGACCTCATGGAAAGGTATAAAACTCTCTACCATGTACAGATTTTTATTTCTTGTAAGGAAAGTAAACAAAACTATTTCAATGAATCCTGTGTCAAAAAAATTAAAATAAATCTGTGTGATGTCATCTGCCTCTGCCAGCCTGCCCTTCCAAAGAGATGCAAGATGGAAGCGTGCAGTGCTTGTCCCGACCACCCAGCAACAGGTCTTTAAGCCTGAGGACAGTCGTTCCTTACACTTTTATTCTCCAATTTCTTTGCTTTGTGAAGGACCTTACGGGCATCTATGTTCATTCTTCAAATATTTCGTACTAATATAAAAATCGTGGACATGAGTCCAAGCCACAAACCCTGAGGCAAGAATTTGGTCCCAACCTTGAGTTTTCTTTCAGCTGCAGAGCGCTCCCTGGTCTCTCAGGACCATAGGCTGTCCAGGCACTCCTGATTCTGAAGCCATGGGAAGTCCCAGTTCCAGCCATTGTTGATGAGAACCAATCCCTCTTTAAGAGCTGCCCATAAGGGCAACCTGTCTCAAGAGGCTTCCGATAGCATCTGCGTCCTCTTCTGCATTTTGTCACCCATGAAGGAGGCCTGCGTGGCACAGAACCCACAGTGCCATATTTCTGAAGCAGTGGAAAGAATTTCTCTGGATGACGCCAGTGGAAGGAATTGCTCTCCGCTGACCCTGGCAATGGATGCTGAGCCAGGAGCAAGTGAGACCAAGGTCCCAGGAGATCAGCCCGAGGGCGTGGGGAATAAGCTTCTGTCCCTTCAGGGAGGCCAAGTAAGAAGTTTCTAGTTCTGTCACATTCACAGACATCTAGTTCATGACACAGAGCCTTGCTTTTTCCACCAAGAATAAAATACCCCGATCAGCAGCCTGTGATAAGTTCTCCCCACCTGCTCCCTCCAGCATCCCAGCAGAGAACATTAACTACACACCTTGTTTAATGTAATGTCTTATAATATCCATGTGTCTTAGAAAATAAAATTGTAGAGACCAAAAAGTGCAAATAATCAAATTATTTAATGGGAAATTTGCATTAGGACCCAGGACCTAACTACGAAAGCAGTTTTACGTCTAAAACACAGAAATGTTTTTTTACTCAAGCTATACAGCATGTTGCCTTTCCCTGACAAGGCAGCGTGCCTGAGAATGGATGGGATATAATTATTTTTTTAATTCCAGAAAATTTGCTTGATGTTCATAAATAATCTATTCCATCACTTTAGCAAAAGGGAAATGTTAAAATGATGGAAAATTCTGTTCACCTAGACTTGTCTGCAGTCTTTAAATCATTCTCCACTCCATCCCTCTTGCTGACATTCGGAGATGATTTTAATTAAGGGCCTTTGACAAAGTACTATAGTCATTTAAAATTACTGGCTCAGGAAAATCTTTATAAAGATGGCTTTAAAGAGTTCAGAAATCCCAGTAGTTCTCAGTATCAAGAGGGTGCACTATAAAATTGTAAATGAGTGCATGCACTAGCTGGGGTTATAAAGTGCTGTTGTTTTTCTGGTTTGACATTTCATGGATTCCAAGTGGGCCTAGCTTAGTGGTGCAACATAAATCACGGAACGGATCTGGATATTGTAAAACTTGAATATAGGAGCATTTTAGAGGCTGTGAAGTTAACGGTAATCAGTAAGTAGTCTAATAGTATGAGTTACTGTTACATTATAATTATAGTGTAAAATAATAATTTTTATAGGCGAGGAGCACCGAAAACTAATGGCCAGGATGATTATAATAGCTATGAATTAATAGATCAATTGAAATTGTGATGACTATTTTAATAATGAGACTGAAGTATCTTTTGTGTTAAAACAGTGAGTCTAAGAGCATAATCAACCCTCTTTTGTCAGTAAGAAACAATTCCGTTTAACTCCAAGCTCACCAGAATGATCCTAGAGTTGCATTGTGGTTACTCTTTCTCCTTGGAAATGATTCTTCTGTTCTCCTTTGCGCTGTAGAGTCCTGTTCCTCCACCTCGTCGTGTAGGTCTGTGTGTGGGGGAATGTTGCTTCCATATCAGAACAGAAGCACCTTGCAGGGGGAAGGCTGTTTCCTTAAGGTCTCCGTATCCTAAATTACCGCAAAGGTGCTGAAAATCAGCAATCATGGCTTGAGTTGCATGAACTGAGCTAGTTACGTTGCATTACAGTGACTCTGCAGACACCACTGGACACAGCAAAGGGCCAGAAGACAGCAAGCCTTGGCCATAGCCGCTGTCATCA
>NW_026652280.1:1909031-1946056 GCF_009828535.3 Hylobates moloch | reverse complement strand
GAGGGGGCCCTTCCACGTGGCTCCGAGGTTGGAGCCCCCTGACTGGGGGGCGGACAGCAGGTGTTCACAGAAGGCGGGAAGAGCTGGAAGCTGGGGTGAGCCAGCTCGTGCGGGTTTCCGGGGGCTGCGCAGGTGGAACCATCTAGAAAGCTGAGGAGTCTCACACCCAGAGCGTTTTAGACCCAAAGTGGCCTTCATGGCCCCCACAGATCCCTTCAGGGTTTGGAAGACAACAGCTCAGCAAAGTCCGACGCCTTCCCTTAGTCGTGCCAAGGGGGCAGCGCCAGGTCTCCTGGGTCAGAAGCACGGGAAAGCCAAGGGCGTTCTCAAGGCTGCCAGCCTGTGGGTGTCGCCTGGTTCAGCCACTTTCGGAGGAAGTCGGTGGGGGACAAGACCCATGTTGCAGATTCAGAAAAGGAAGGCAGAAGTGCCTGGGCGTGCGGGAAACGCAAAGACCTGCTGAACCAGTTCATTTCTAATCAAAAGGGGCGCTGGTGTGGGGTATGAAGGGCACGTCTTCATGCCATGTCGGCATCTGCTATTAGAAAAACCTTAAGTTCTATTCCCACCTGTGAGTGAGAACATGCGGTGTTTGGTTTTTTGTCCTTGCGATAGTTTTGGCCACAAGAAGGGGAACATCACACACTGTGGCCTGTCCTGAGGTTGGGGGAGGGGGTAGGGGTAGCATTAGGAGAAATACCTAATGTAAATGACGAGTTAATGGATGCAGCACACCAACATGGCACATGTATACATACGTAACAAACCTGCACGTTGTGCACATGTACTGTAAAACTTAAAGTATAATTAAAAATATATATATAATATATATATATACTTATATGAAAAACCTTGAGTTCTGTTTGGACAGTGAAAATGTGGGACAAACTCAGGTGAAGAAATTCAGCCCAGCTCCCTCGTTTCACAGGAACATACCAGAGTTCACAGCACAACCACTCCTCCTGCCTGATTACAGTAGGTTGATCGGAGAAAGAAAAGGATGATTATCTCCAGAAAGGATTTGGTAGACAAAATCAGTTATTTAATAAGCCCATTCTTGCTAAAGCGCTGTCCATTTTACCCTGGAGAGCTTTGCAATAACGCTCTCGGGGAATTCCTTAGGACGATGGCTTTCCTGGGCACACGCTCACGTGCTAAGTAACTTGTCCAGGGAAACGCAGGGGGATAATGGCAAGGTCTGAACGAAGCTCCTTCTCCCTGGAGTTTTCCTCTAGTAGCTTAGTGTACTGAGCCAGAACGCTTCCCTACATGAGTTTCTGGATTAAGAATTGATGGTGGGTGAAAGCGTTAGAATAAAATAATGCAATGCTGGAATACATTTTCTAAAGGCTACATTTCATTAAGCTTTAAAATCCAAAATGGAAAGCATCTAAAAATATATTGTTTGCTTGTTTAATTTTTTAATTTATATCTGACTTGAAACCAAATAATTACATTTTACTTTAGAAAATGAGATCCCCACCGCTCAGCACAGCTCCATTTACTGGGATGTTTCCATAGAGAGAGAAGGAAGACAGTGACCACTGGCTTGTGAACCCGTTCACTCAGAAGTCACTGCCTGTGTGCGTTTGGGACACAGTCAGTCTGGCCTCAGATCTAGATACACTGTCATAGGGCTACCTGTGTTCAGAGCACAAATGTGCCACACTTCATGGCCGGCTTTGAGGGACACAGAGCCCAGTGTGACAATCTGGCTTTGGATTTATTAAATGGTGCATTTGTTTTCTTCCTTTAAGCCCCACTCGTCGGATGGTGTTGAGTATCTACTATGCACCAGCACTGAAACAGACACGGGGTCCCCAGTGCACCACAATGCACGTATGTCCTGGCCTCACCGCCACGCGTTTCTTCCTGCTTCCACACCAAAAGAATGCATCAGCGGGGCTCAGAATGGGACAGTGAGCCCAGCATTCCTGGGAGGAGGCTGGAGTGGCATCTGCGGGGAGAGAAGGAAGAGCTGTGTGCTGCTGGCCAGGACACCCTGCCGCCTGTGGGGCCCTCATGGCAGCCTGCAGGACTGGCCACGTTCTTTAGTGCTTTTTCTGTCCTGCTGTGAATTTAAAAAGAAAAAACAATGCATCTTTTTTTATGCTCTTCTCTTCAAGTCCTGAGTATCCCAAAAAGTCCCTGACTCCCAACTTCAGATGAGGAGGTTAAGTGCTGATGAAGAGTGAGGTATTATCTTTGAGAAACAAGAAAATCCATGCTAAGAAAGTGAAGGTAATTGTTGCTGTCTGAGCATTCTTTTAATATTTTTTTCTTCTAATGGACGACTTAATATGCATTGCTTAGATCCTACAAAGTTAGTTAAAAGAGCAAAAAAATTCATCCAGTTGTGTGGCTATGGTAAGGTTAAGTTTTAATATTTCTCCTATACCTTCTGTGGGGAATAGATTCTGCTGTCTAGTCAACATCTTGACATATGAAATACATTTTTGAATAATTTAAATGTGGAAAAATGACAAATCACGGTGAACAAAATTGAGTTCAGTTTTCAGAAGGCAGACTTCTGCATCTCTGCATTTCCAGTGCGGGATTTGTCTCTCTGTCGAACTCTCTGCTGGGTCATGAGGGTCAAACCAGAACTCAGCCCATCTGGACGAGCAAAGCCACGGAAGAGGCTCCAGCCGGTCTGTTCGGCTCTCCTCGTTCATAAACCATCTCTTAATCTTCTTTTTTTCTTTTGCAGACTGTAAACCAAAAGTGCTTTTGTCTTTTGCTAAATAAAATGTCACAAGGACACACAGATGGGAGTGGGGAGCAAAGCCGTTTGCAGGCGGCTCTTCACCTGAGCTCACTCCATGGGCGTCCGGAGACTGACCACATTGCTCCTCTGTCCTTGGTTAATGGGTGTCGGGGGCTCAGCCCCGCAGTCAAAGCTTCGGTTTGCCGAGGGTGTTTTCCCTTTGCAGGGGTGGGTATTTTGAACGTGCACACACAGCGGCAGGACACATACTTTAGATCACAACGGGATTAGCCAAAGGCGGCATTTTCACCCAGACGAAGCTTTGGAGTGGGGAGGTCTCCTCGCAGCCAGCCCTCATCCTCCATTCAAATCTGGTGCCGAGTTTATATTATGAATGAAAGGACCTAAGTTGCTTTTTCTAAAACTGCTAATAGCTTGTGTTTAAAACATTCCGTTTTTCAGCAGTTATATTTACTATTTTTATACTACACAATAGTCTAATTATTTGCTGTTGGCCAACAAATCATCTCAGAGTATGCATCTGTTTTAAGATAAACAAGGAACAACAGACTTCCTGGTACTTTTAAGCACAAATGTTGCAGAACACAGAGGCTGGGCAGGTTTCCACTGATTACTGTACTGACAAATAATCTTTGGAAATTTTGAGCTTATAATCATGGCCAAATTGCTTAATTCATATGCAACATCGCTAAAGGAATTCAGTTTGGGGATTTATTTCCATTTAAATATTTAAAATTTGTTCTTTAATGTAGCTTCTTCTCCAGCCCCATAAAATTAACCAAATCACAGAATGATTTCTGAAAATAAGGTGATAACAAAATCTGAGATTTAAAAACACAATTTCATTGTTAAAAATTCAGTGCCGTAATTGTGCCTGCTTTGTGCAATAAGATGCATTTCTTCTTTTCCAATCTTTTTTCTCTTTAATAAGTTTTCCAACATTTCATTTGGCTTGATCTTATTTTTAATATTTTTTACCCTTTCTCTCTAAAGAAAAAAAAAGGCGAGTGGATGTCGTGATGGGTGCAGTTATGTTGAATAATCGGATGGGAGGACGTGCCAGGCGATCTCCAGCCCCTGGGAGCCGGACGCCCACGCCTCCCTCTGCCTCGTTCTCACAGACACATTTGTGAGGTGATTAACTCAGGAATTCACGCTGCTCAAAGTAACTACAGTGGTGAGTGTTTTGACCGTTTTGATGTAGAAATCTAGGAAAACACCAGAAAAAATCAGGGGCAGAGGCCCGAAATCCCTGGCAGGCTTTGGGTGGGTAATAAACACACGGCAGGCTATAAAAGCAGGTGATTTAAAGGAAGGCAAGTGTTTCAGCACAGCTGGTATTTTAAAATCTGACATTATTTTCAGTATTTATTTTAAATCTCAATGCTTAAATTGATTTAAGAAGGTCAAAGAATATGCTCCACTTTCCCTCTCACATGTAGAGAATCAGGATGACCCTCAAAAATAAAGAAAGGAAGAATTGCCATTCGTCGGCTTTGAAAAGAGGAAGAAAGTCACGTGCACCGTCCGCCGAGGAATGAATGACACCCTGATTCTGAGCATCAAGGAAGCAGAAATGGGAAATAAAATCGATGCTGTATGTGAATTTTTTCCAGACAAGGTTGTCCCAGAACCAGGTCCTAACCCAGTCCCTTTGAGGCTGGCGGGCTTTACTGACTGTGGCTGCAGAAGCGCCTCGCGTTTCCTGGCTGTACTGTATGTAAACTGAGGTGTGTATTCTTACCGCTTGTCAAAACGATCCTGAAATCCCATTTTCCTTTAATAAAGTAGAGTTTTGTCCTCCAGATGTATGCTTGAATAAGATGTCATACTCTGTTTTTGTTCCGGATTGCACCCTGCTGATGTTCTTAGGCAGTAAGAAAATTACCTTATTGAAACATATCGCTGGGAGTGACTACGGTGCCAAATTTGGCATTGGTATTACACACATGACATATTCAGAGACCTTTGAGCAAGACTATGAATATCAAGTGATTGAAAAGATTATACAGGCTCGGGTTTTCTTCTTGGGGTATAAAAGGTTGTGGTTCTGGATGAGTGTCTTTCAGATCAATATAATTATGTCATAAAAACATGTCACAAAAGAGTTTACTTCACAGCCTTTCACACTTGCCTGCCTTCACACCACTCGGTATTCTGTGTGGAGTTGCCTCTGGTAGTGACAATCGTCCTGTGGGGGTACGTGTTTGCAATTCCTGGTTTCCCGTGCACACACAGGCCTTCTGGATTCTGTCTGTCGTCCAGTGAATAATTCCTGGCATCCAGGACTCAGTGGAGGTGTGGAGATGCCACCCCCCACCACACACACACACACACACACACAAAGGGAATATGTGGAAGTGTGGCTTACTGCTGCTTGAATAATCCTGAGGCTGCTAAAACTGTAGGTGAGAGGCTGAAAGAGAGGGTTGAGAGAGCTGGCTGTGGACTCTCTCTTCCCCTAGATTGACTTGGCCACACATGTGCTGATGTGAGACCCCAGGGTCGTTCCCCTCCTCCAACCAAACCCTCAAGGCCAGTCCCGGCGTCCTCCCCTGACAACACAGAGTTGCGTTGATCCCTGCTTCTGGCTCTGAAGAAGAGGCCCTGTGATCCACAGTGCCAGGAGTGAGTGTCCAGCGGGAAGGGGACACCAGGGAGAGGGGACCCTTGGGAGCAGCAAACAGGAGTTGGACAAGACTCACATTAATTTGTTCCTCTGGTCACTGACTACAGGTGCTCATTAGCCACGGTCTCAAGTTAAAATGAGATCATCTCATATTGGAAGTCATTCAATTCTTCAGTGGACGTCGAGTTCATGAACTCAAAAGTCTATTTTCTGGGCAAATATCTTGGCTTTTTTGCAGGGAAAACGGGGAGGGGTGACATTTTCACCTCAAGACAGAATGATTTTTCTTTTAAAAGAACACAAACGCACAAACGCAAGCTGTCCTCCAACAATTTCCAGCTTCTTGGTCCATCTGAGTGGCACCCATCATATTCATTACTTAAAGAAGGAAGTGAAATATTTAGAACCAGAAGTGTCAGACCCAAACAGGGACTGCATTCCTGCCCAGCCGCCACCTCGGTTTGGCAGCCACCCTCCTTCAGAACCCTCCTACTGTTGATTTCTAAACTGCCCCATACTCAGAAATATGAAGGGACAGAGAACCTTCCAGAACTGGAACTCTCCTCACTTTCCAGAGGCAATTGAAACCCCAAATCATAGCTCTTGCACTTTGCCTCTTTTTGAAGAAGGTTTTCACTTTCTCTCTTTCTATTATGTCTCTCTGTCTTTGTTCTCCTATTTCTATCTCATTTGTTTCCTATTTTCATTATTTTTTGGTCACCAGGACTTGACTTCTCTGCCTCTCCTTCAGTGACCATTGTGAAGAGTGATGGGTGGTCAGCAGGGCCACTGTGAGAGGTCCCAGGGCCACTGGGAGAGGTACAGGAAACCCAGCCTCAGCCAAGCAGGCAGGACAGCACCTGCCATTTGAATGATGAGCAAAGAATTTTCCTTTTAGGAGAACAACCAGAATATAATTTAAATGCTCTATGTTGCTTTTGTTCAACGCTTCGTTACTCCGTTAAACTAACCCACTAGAAAGGAAAGCTGTGATGAACACTGGACTGTTCCAAACACCCTAGTTCACCACCCAGCAATGGTCTTCTCCTGAGGCATCTTCCGGAACACGCCCTTCCTGTACATTGGTGGAAACATCATCCTCCTCTCCAGCAAGTCTTCACGTGGCATGAAATGCTCTTCCTCAGGACTCTTGCGTCACAATCTGTTCTGGTCACTTTTGCGCAAGCAGCTGTGAGCATGGGTGGTTTGAGGCCAGAGAGCAAAAGCTTGCTGGCACCTGGGCTCCCTGGACGCCAGAATGCCCACGTGTGCGTGAAGTTCGGCCCTCCACATAAACATCGTGACAATAGCATTCCCTTTCTCAGCACATGATTTTACGTATCCTGATTGAAATGATAGAGGAGCAAAGGCTGAACACAACTGTGTAGCTCATTCATTGCAACATTGAGGGTCCACGTTGCCACCAGTGCGGAAATCCCTCCCCTCATAAAGTGGATCCCTTCTTTGCCTTTCCGTCTTAGAAATGTGTACATCACGCAGGATTATCTGCTCCCTGTGTTTATTATTCCATTCTGATCACTTTATAGAAATGAAAGTCCTCTCCATTACTTCCTCTGTTTCTAAGTGATGAGTGCATTTCCTGGTGATTTTATTACATCGGTGTTTATAAAGGTAAATCTTTCCAGCAGATTCACTCCCCCAGAGGATGGATGTGTCCATCAGGGCCTTGCACGCGAGCCTGGCGGGGATAGAGATGGTATCGCCCGCTCACTTCCTCCTCCGGTGAGTGTTGACTTGGGTCCAGTGCCCATATAGACATGGTAGGCATCATCTGTCCAGGTCTGGACCCTGAGCCAGCCGGAGGCCGGGGGTCCTGTGTGCCCTGCACAGTTCTGCGTACTCAGTGCTCTCACCCTCTCCTTTACTTTTGTGGGTGATTTTTCCTCCAAACCCTGTGTGTGTTTCTCACTGTATGATTAAACGTCCAGAACAGTGTTTATCCTCCCCTTCTGCAATATCCGGACTCACGGAAACCCATCACAGGGCACGGGCGTTTTAACAAATGCTCCTTGTGTCTGTGCTTTTAAAGTCACCCCTGCTCTTAACAGCTGCTTCGGCACCCCCTCTGCCCCTACGGTTGGGTCATAAATCACAGTGCCAGGCCAGCCCCTCTGTTTTGCTTCTGACTTGTGCTACAAGACGGTCATGAAGACACTCCACGCAGGTACTTCCCCAGCTTTCCCTTCCCTAGAAATGCGGCTTCGGAGATTTCAGCACTGGCGCGGGCCTGCTGTCACACTCCTGGAGCTGGCTTTGTGAACACTGTACACAGCTTTCAGAGTTGGTGGGGTCTTTCGCCATCAGTGGAAACAGGACGTGGTGCAGGTCACGGGTGCCAGCCCGAAATGTGAAGAGGGCGGTGTTGCTCAGATCAAGAGGGTCTCACACGTGCTGCTGGGGAGGGAGTGAGGGGGGAGGACCACCACGGAGAGCTTAGAGCTGCACATAGGGCTCGGGTGGGTGTCAGGGCGAGATTTCTGAGATAATAAGTCTCATTACACCTCCGAGGTTGGCTACCCAGAAACCCAGCTACCTTAGGGGGGTAAATATAACGTAAAGAGGAGAGGAGGCTAGTGCGGGGAAACGAAGGCTGCAGCTGTTTCCCAGCACAAAGGGTCCTGCAAGGGCACCCGCAGCCTCCCTCCAGAACGCAGCCGCTCTCCCGGGGACGGAAGGAAAGTTCAAGCACCGGGGCCCTCGCAGTGGGAGACCAGTCACATGGGCGGCATCATGAAATTTTACTGCAAAATATCCTTTTTTTCTTATTTGAAAAGACAAATTATTAGCATTTTTAAACAATTTCAATATGTTTAATGGCTGAAAGTTAAGCTCAAACTGTTCCGCTTACTGAATAAAGTGCTAGGTCTGTAAACAGGAATCTTAAGTTACCCCAAGAGTACACTCATTTTAAATTTTACTTGAAAGCGGGATGTGCGTTTATTACAATTTCAAACAAAATGCTAATGCCATTAAACAAATGAGGTTTAGGCAAATTAACTGCATTTTAATATTCTGAAAGCCTATGATATAGGACATTGTGTTACGAAACATTGGCTAGAAGTATCAGTTGCAAGGGGATTTTCATTGCTGTGAATCTCAGGAGAATATTTGTAATTAGTATCATTTGCCTAATACTTCAGGTTAATTAGAATATTTAATTGAATAGCTGTAATCTTCAGAGATGACTATATTATGATCAAATTAGCACCATCCCCACGCACGCTGATCACAGGGCGGCAGCCTGCCTCACTTCTGCTAGCTATTCAGCCCTCTGGAGCGTTCAGCAACATAAGAAAAAATCTGTTTCTTACACTTCTGAATTTTAATGATCCATTTGAACTCTGCCATCAACATTTAATTATTCTAGGAAAAAAAAAGTCCCAACCATGACTCCCATATGGCATGTTGGCAAATACTCTTGCCCACAGTGGCGCCTGCACCTCTCCCTGGCAGCTCTGAGAAGAGATTTAACACAGCCTTTTTTCCCCTGAATGCAAGGCCTTCTTTTTTAATAGTGTTTGCAAATACAGACCAGATGAAGCCTCACAGAAGAGGTTACTAGGATACTATTGAAGCGCTATTAGGAACAGATGAATTGAGTTTTAGAATGCGACAATGGGTTTAATCCTGTCATGTCTCTACTGGACTTTCTGTACGGTGTCCAGAAGGTCTGGGGAGTCAGGTGCCTGTTTGGGTAAACCCCGTTAGCCGGAAATGTCATATTTTTTTAAGACATGGAGGGGGGCAGCATTGGGGAGGTGTTTATATAAAAATCTTCATCCTGACTTGAGAGGTGGGGTCTGGACCCTCTTAAGTGGTAGGATTTCACCATATACACACGTCTTTCATATACACACGTCTGTACAGGTCGGCATCGTGTACCCTCCAAACAGTTTCAGAATTAAAGGATCATCGTGGAGTGATTCAAGAGCTGTGGAAATATATTTATGGCAGCAACTACAGTTTGTCAAAAACTCGGACTCAGTCCCAGTGACTTCGGTAGCCTATGGCTATCTTATGAGCACGTCATGAAATCCCGTGAAGGTGAAGCTTCCCCGGCTTGGATGTGTGGATGCAGAGACATTTCAGAGCCCCAGGAACTGCTTTCCCCAAGGACCAGGGCTCGGAAGTTCAGCTCCACGCAATAAGCCAAAAAAGGTTCAGAAGGAAATATGATTTAAATGTTGGGGAAGTGTCCTATGACATAGAGCCCCATTAGATTTCAGCCCTTTCAAATGGCTCATAGTGTAAGCACTAAGCCCCTTCACAGGGAAGGGGGTTTGCAGGGAAACTGGGAATGAGCCGGTGAAGGAGGGATGGAATCAGCTGATATTTAACAAAACAATTTGTTTGCGTGACCATTATTAGTTTTCTTCCTAGATAATCTTTTTCATCCTTTTTGCAAGAACTATATATCTTCAGAGAATTCCAGAAGACACCAAACACACACACACACACACACACACACACACACGAAGGTGAGCTTTTAAAAATAGAGATAATATTTTGCTTTAAAATTAACAGAAGAGCTGAAATTGAGAATTGATTTTAGCAGTGCTGGTAAATACCAGTGAGAGGAGTTAACCATGGGGAAATGTCACCTAGAGATTTGTGTCATGATTTGCTAACAAGAGTTACAATAGCTGCTTATGGTTCATGGCACTGGCAAAATGTAGTTTTACTGGCACATGAATGGTTGGCAATATGATAAATATGAACAGTAGTGGTCACTAATAGTGAGTAACATATTTACCCCAATTCTTGAAGGTGTTCTTCATTGATAATAGATATTATGGAGGGAAAAAAAGTACTAGCTGTAAAAGCTGGAACGTCTTGAAGGGAAGAGGATGAATGAGACAGCATGAGTCTGAGAAAATCATCCAGGAGTGTGAAGAGCCTTAATTTGAATAGAGGCGGAATAAGCTTTTCGTAGCGAGAGGAATCTCTGCTGTGTGTGGGTCACTGCTAGTGTAGCCGGCTGAGGACACAGAATTAAAGGAGTGGCACTTCCACTCAGACACTGATTACCACCCATTTTATTCATAAATCTCTTCCAAATAATGATTTAAAATCCATTCTTAAGCAGCCGTTTAAAAGCACCTTGAGAATACATTCTAATGGCTTAATGTGCTGCATAATTGAAACTTTCTTGTATGAAATCTTGAAAAATTATTGACTACAGAAATCGTGCATGCCATGAGAGAACGGAGTCTTGCATGATCTATAAATTTGAGCTTAAAATTTTTGTGTGCAAAACCAGTTCTACTTTTTGTGAGCTAGTGTTATATTTATATAGATATTTCAAAGTATTCATAGGTATATTTTAAATTTTTTTCCACTCCTGAGATTTGGTGAGCATCTGCTGAAACCCATTACAGGCAATCGCTAATCTTGAGTAGCGACGCGGTGATGTACTGTCTTCTCAGTGGAGGTGCCCCCCACACACATGCAAAATTCTTCCAGAATTAAAAAATCTGCTCCACTAATTGTGGAACAAATTCTCCACAACCCTCTTTGAGAATCCAGCTCTAAGTATTCTCCCATCTATTAAACAGATGGCAGATAAGATTGTAAACATATTTGCTTCATATTGAAGAGATAGTTTCTGGCATAATACTAATTAACAAATTAAATGACTGAATTTCTGCATCACATTAGAGTTAAAACCACTTTGTAAGTTTGTCTTGGGTAGTTATTTACTTTGACAACAGCATGCAGTGAAACACTGTTAAACGTTTTCCCAGGAACATTATGCACTGAGCAGTTTTCTTTTTTAAAACTCCATATTTTATTATAATTCATTTGACTTTCATTACAGTCACTCATTACAAAATGTATGTGCATTTAATCCATCTCCGAGGGCTGCATATTTTCACATCCCATTCGCGATCATTGTGATTATGTCTTTGGTCTAGGCAGGGATGCGTGGAACAAGGCATTGCCTATTCTCGCTCCTCGTATTGTAGGTGGGAGTATGCAGGAAAGAGACTTCTAATGTACTGTAGTGGCAGCGAAGCTGTTGAGGAATGCTTCCGTTTAACTCATTTGGAAAGATAGCGTCTTGCTGTTCTGCAGCTTTGTGGATGCGAGTGACATCAGTCCAAGCCGATTAGACAAGGCTGCTGCTTGTTATTCAGAAACACCTGAAAAGGCTTAGCTAATTGCTGTTCATTCTGGGCCCTAATGAGCTCATCTACAAAATGAGAGCAAAAATTTACCCCCTCTTGTCATGGGAAGCACCTTGATTGTCAAATTTAAAAATGCATGGGAGAGGACTTTGGGAAGTGGATGTGTGGTTAGGGGCCCAGTAACATTAGATGATTGTACCACCTAGAGGTCTGCACTCCAGAGTGGAAAGAGTGGGGAGGAAGAAATGGAGCAAATTATCTAGAATAATCTACACGCCTCAGTGCCCCTGTATTTTGTGGGAAATGAATTTCAGCCTGAATTATCCAGGAATTCAGGTTTCTTACCTCCATGTAGATAGTTTATATGCTTAGCCATAAAGAATATTTCTGTTTCTTTTTTTGGCACGCTTTATAATAATTTAAAAAACAAACATTCATTTACAGAAAATAACCTGAGAAGTCCACATCTGGAGATAACTGCAAACGAGGGGCAAATCTGGGCAGAAACATTCGGGCAAAAAGACCCAGGACAGGGGCCGCACCCACCATTACCCAAGTCACCCTTCTGGGCAGACTTGGCAAAGATTCACATTCAACCCGTTAAATCACCAGGTTGTTGATCAGCAGTAGGCTACCTCAATAAATGAGGTGCACACAACATTGGGCAAAAATAATTTGTTATATGATCAGCAAAATGTGGCTCCACACACCATGACCAGAGACCTTCAGTATAACCACAGCATTCACAAGGGCAAGTAAAGGTATCTCTCTCTGGAAGTCAGTGGTATCATTCAAGGCAGAATTTCCAGCAGTCTGTAAACAAGTGGAAATTGATGGTGAATAGTTGGCTCAAGCAGAAAAGCAAACCCCAAATTATCTCATTTTCCTAACTTGTTCAAATTTCTGAAAGCAAGGAAAAAGATTCTACCCTCAGGTAATTCAAGGCAACACCCACCGTCCTGCGTGCCTGGAACCCAGATTCAACATCTGATATGCATTCGTATTTCCACTTTATGCTGCAGGTGTAGTGTGAAGAGTGGATCATATGAGGTTTGGGAATATTCTCAATCGAAGGTTGTTTTTCTTCCTGCTCTGTGTATGCCTCACTTGGTATGATGAAGCTGTGCTGGTTCAAGGGCTTCCTTCAGATGGCACCTTTGTAGACTGGAGAAAAATGGAAGCGATCCACCCAATGCATCACCTATACTTCAAGATCATGCGTATGAAACAACGTAAAAGCACCTTTCAATGGAAAGTATTATTATTATTATTTGAGACTGAGTCTCACTCTGTCACCCAGGCTGGAGTGCAATCGCATGATCTTGGCTCACTGCAACCTCTGCCTCCCAGGTTCCTCTTGCCTCAGCCTCCTAAGTAGCTGAGATTACAGGCACATGCCACCACACCTGGCTAATTTTTGTATTTTTAGTAGAGACGGGGTTTTCCTATGTTGGCCAGGTTGGTCTTGAACTCCTGACTTCAGGTGATCTGCCCGCCTTGGCCTCCCAAAGTGCTGAGATTACAGGCGTAAGCCACTGCACCCTGTCATGGAAATTATGATTGAATTATTTACATCTCATTATTCTTCTTTTCAATGCCAAATATTTTTGGAAAATATGCTGTGTAAGTGATTACTTCAAAGAATAGACTGTCACATACTGAGATGAATATGGTCTCCCCATCTTTTGGACAATTTTTTAGAAAGTGGGCCACACTGTCCTGATTAGAACCCAGAGGAAGGGGCAGCCAAGTTTGCGTAGCAGAAAGAGGAGACTATGCCAACGCATCTGACCTCAAGAGGGGGAAGCAGTCACTGTAGGCAGGACACCTGTGATTTGGAATTCCCTGTTCTCTCCACAGCACCACATCAGTCTCTGTGGCATACATCATAATGTGGTGGAAAGAAAGGTTTTTATCTGAAACTTGGATTTGAGTCTCAGCTTTAATGGGTGAAGTTTGGTAATTCATTCAATAAACCTGACCCCAATATTCTGTACATGATGGAGAAGAGAATAAACGCTCTGCTTTCTTGGATAAAGTTATATATTGGAAAGTTCACCGTGTTTATCCATTTTTATCAATTAACAGTTTTTCTAATAAAATGTATCTTGAGTTTTGCTTTTTAAAGGGTGTATTTGTTAAAGGAACTTGTAAATGTGTGCAACCCAAGTTCCGAGAGATGATGTAATTCCCCATGGAGAGTGGACATAGTGAGACACTCGGAGTTGCTCAGGTAAGGTGGGTCAGATCTCCGCAGGGCAGCCTCCGTTCTTAATTTCATGCTGAAGAGTGTGCTTACAGAACTGCATTAATTTCCTTTTAATGTTGTTTTCTCGTAAAGTATGAGCAGGAAATGTGTGATGGTTTTGTTTGTTGGTTTTTTCTTAGAGTGGGGGATTGCACAGCAAGGACCGAACCAGGAGTTTAAAAAATCAAGCTTGCAGCCTGGCGCTGCCCTGATGCACGGTGTGCTCTTGAGTGAGTTATTAGTTCTTCCAGGAAGACCCAGTTAATTTATTAAATGAGAGGCCTGAACTCTGAACTAGATGATTTTTAAGGTCCATTCAACATACATTTTACATTTAAGAAATTGGAAAAGGTCATTTTCACAAAGCGGTAATAAGAGTGTTGAATGACAGGCTAAGCATCTGTGTCCATCCTGGATGTATTTGATTTCCTCTCTTGGACAAGTCAAGTATGCCTGTTGTAAGAAGCATTTAACTTCCTAGGGGTAAGAAGCACATTTTTATTTAAATATGGTACAGGAAAAATGTGATTTCCACAAGTGATCCTAGCTTTTCACACTTTATCCATTCTTTTCCTTTTGATAAAATCCACAGGAAAGATCTCAAATTCCCACATTGATGCAATCAGAAAATAAAACGCTAAAATGTTAAATCCACAAAGTAAAAAGTCAATGCACATAAAATCAAAAATTATATTTATGAACACAAGTTGTTTTGGCAAATAAACCATCTTTGATTAGCCAAGTCAAATATCCATCTTTATCTATCTATCTATCCATCCATCTATCTAGGTATCCATCCATCCATCTATCACCTATCTGTCTCTCTGTGTTGCAGTCCATGCCCCAAGCAATCAGAATGTCTGAATTTATATTATTTCCAATAATTGTCTCAGCTTTATTTTAAGCACAATATGAAATATGAAAAGTCTGATACTTTGGCAAATGAAAAAACAAATGCAAACTTAGAAAAAAATTAGCTTTGAATCAAACACAGTGTTCCTACGTGTGGACCATCAGTGGTGTCCTATATACATTTATTTATGAAGAATTCCTGAAAGCAATAAAAAATTCAGTAATAGGATTACCAATACTAATAATATTTTCAAATGATTCTCTAGCAATTTATAATGAAAATGATAAAACAAAGATTTATTAATTATTAGAGGTTAGAGTTGTCTTTCAAATAATATTGCACTTGCGTGGGCAAGGGTTTAGGTTTATTCATGTTTTTGGTGGTGGTTGTTTTAACTAAAACAGTTTCTTCAGGATATCGAAGTGTGCTTAGAAGCCTACTTAATCTTCAAAAAATGATGAGGCAGATAACATGCTACCTTTGGGGAAATAATTGACAGCTAATCAAAACTTTGAGAGAAAAACTCGAGTAAAATATGTCTATCAACTTAACAAGTGATTTGTTCTACTCACAACAAGCTCTACACTTCCTACGTGGCATCAGTATGAAAATATCAGACGTCAGGTTTGAATATGTTATTAAAGATGACACTTAGGGACCCTAGACTTGTAAAAATGATTCACGATGCCTTTTAATTTAAAATTTATTTCCACGAAATCAGGGAAGATCTAAAATCTAAGTGAAATAAGAATGGGAGTGAACAATTCCTCATATTTATAGAGAGGAGGAAAGAGACATAATAATCCACAAATAGTCATCATTTTAATGATAGAATGACTGCTTTTGGACATTGAAGAGAGCAATATAATGATTATTGTATTGATTATTCCATAAAAATTTAAATAAGTCAAACTAAAATATAAATATATGATAAAAATTTAATTTGATAAAAAAACTTTAATAATATAGAGATGTATAAAAATTAGATAATTTGGTTGTTTAGGTTGTTTGGGGATATTTGTTTGTTTAGGCTTGAAATAACTACCATTTTTCTGAGATCTACCCAGTAAACCAGATTGATTTAGCTTTACTCAAAACTGATTTAGCCAAGTCAGTTTCAATCATGAACTAAATAATCCTTTTGTTCTTAATTATCTTCTGCAATTTTCTGTAAGTCCATAATCTTTGTGTATTAAAAAACTGTACTTAAATTTTAAAAGAATGGAAACAACTGATCTCTTTAGTAAATTGATCTCTTTAGTAAAAAGTCAGTTCAGCCTCCCAGGCTTTCAGATTTGGGATGCAATGCATGGTTGTGCAGTTTGCACATTGCAACCCCGGCCGGGGTATGACTCACGTGATGGCCTCTGGCGATGGCCCTTGAGGGTTGTTGAGACAAGGCCTGTGGTGCATGCTCACTCGCCCGTGAGGCTGATGATACAGGAGACATGAGACATTGAGACTCTTCATGGGTGCAGACACACAAGGAAGTAGCACAATGCTTTCTGCAGCCAGGCGGCCAAACAGCTTCGTGGCCCCTGCATTGCCTCCCTCAGGCACTTCCCCCAGGAGAGGATGCCCATCTGCTGCCCTCGATACTTGTCCCACCCATTGCGGCCTGCCTTGGTTTTTACTTTCCCCCATTCGCACCCTTACGCCCGCCTCACACCCCCCAGTGCCACCATTGACAGTGAGCGGTGGAAGAAGGAGTCCTGAATTGGAATGTGCAGAGATCACATGGAAGGAGAGGGAGCAAGAGAGTGGGGAGGCTCCAGGCTCTTTTTGGCAGCAGCTCACAATGGAACTAATACAGTGAGAGTTCACTCATTACCTTAGGGACGGCACCAATCCATTCATGAGGGATCCATCCCATGGGCCAAAGACATCCTACTAGGTTCCAACTCCAATATTAGGGCTCACATTTCAACATGAGATTTGGAGGGTCTGCATCAATGTCTTTTGAGGTTCCTTTCAGTGAAGATGTGCTAAAATTTTATTGCTTTACAGATTACCATCTCAAAATCTAATGTAGAAATTATATAATAATAACCAAAAGCAACTGAGTCAATTTTGTGCAGGTCATTATTCATTTACATGAGTTCATTTTATTTATTCTTGAATAATTTGGTAACATGTCCATGGTACATGGGGCCTCATAGTGTATAAGAGAGGTAGGCTCTAGATCCAGGTCAGCTTGGTGCCAAAGTCTGCTCTCTTAACCAGTCCGTATGTTGCCTTGTGGGAGTGTTTGGGCAGTTGGCTGTGATAGTAAAAGCTTGGTTTTATTTGGGATTGCTACACAAATATGTCAGGACTCACTGCCCATCAGTGATGGAATGCTGCAAAGCCAGGCCAAGATCTGGGAAGATGCTAGAGAAGAAGGAAGCAGGGGATTGGGGTAAGCAGGTTGTATGGGTCCATTCTCACGCTGCTATGAAGAACTGCCTGATATTAGATAATTTACAAAGGAAGGAGGTTTAATTGACACACAGTTCTGCATGCCTGGAGAGACCTCAGGAAACTTACAATCATGGCAGAAGGTGAAGGGGAAGCAAGGCATCTTCACAAGGCGGCAGGATGCAGCAGTGCCAAGCAATGGGGGAAGAGCCCCCTGTAAAACCATCAGATCTCGTGGGAACTCTCTCGCTATCACTAGAACAGCATGGGAGAAACTGCTCTCAAGATTCAATTACCTGTACCTGGTTTCTCCCTTGAGGCGATTCAAGATGGGATTTGGGTGGGGATACAAAGCCTAACCATATTGCAGGTACTTGGAATCTTCTCTGAGACCCAGAGAAGTGTCACTCACTGCATAGGCCTGGGCAGACCCTTGTCTTTCTGACTCAAGCAACTGTTATCTTGTCAATCCAAGTTCTCTCAACAGGTTTAGCTCATAGTGAACTTCTATTTGGAGGAGAAAGAAATTTCTCCACTCACAGACCTTGATTAACCCCCCATGAACAACTTACTGTAGCTTCTCATTTTCTCAAGTGTCAAGAAAAGGAAAGATTGGAATTTGGCCCAGATTTCCAAAAATTTTATTATAACCAACTTTGGATGATGAATATTTTAAAATTTTCAGAGGACAAATGCCAAAATACAATAATAAGTGAAGATTGCAGTGCCAAAAAATGTTGTATTTGTAAAGGCTTAGGTGGCATTTGCTCTCTAAATAATAAAAGAAATGGTGCCATCATCATGGGAGTGAAACTTCCACTTGAAAACTGTAGGCTGTGACAAATTTAACTTTTCTTATCAATGCTCTTTATTTCCCATTTGCCAAATGACCTTTATTTTAAATAACTATGATTTTATGCAATAGTTAACATTTAAATATTAAAGTAATAACTTATTACTTTAAAAAACAATAGTATCATTATCATCTTCACCATAATCTCCTTATCACTATAAAAATAGTCATAAGTGAGGCAGTCACCCCAAATTTTCTTTTCATGCAACCATACTGTGTTCATTCTGAAAGAAACTGGAAGCATATCCAGTGCAGACATCTCATGATTAAAACTATAAATAATTTTTAAACTTTTTTCTGAGTATGATTTAACATATAAGAATGGAAGAATTATTTATTTAATGACTACACATGTTTCAATTTGTTCCTGTGATTTGAGGTTGTTTAAATTTATTGAATGTAACTGATCTTATAATAATGATCTATCCACCTACTCAGCTAGCTAAGTATAATTCCATATATTTAACTCTGTGTGTAGGTCTGAGCACTTCTTTAAAATAGATTACTGACACTGGAATTAATATGGAAACATGCAAGAATGCTGGGTGTATTAGTCCATTCTCATACTGCTATGAAGAGATACCCAAGACTGAGTATACAAAAAAAGAGGTTTAATGGACTCACAGTTCCACATGGCTGGGGAGGCCTCACAATCATGGTGGAAGGTAAAAGAGAAGCAAAGTCACACGTTACATGGTGACAGACAAGACAGCCTGTGCAGGGGAACTCCCCTTTATAAAACCATCGGATCTTATGAGACTTAGTATCAGAAGAATAGCATGGGAAAGACCAACCCCATGATTCAATTACCTCCCAGGGGTCCCTCTCACATCACATAGGGATTATAGAAGGTACAATTCAAATGACATTTGGGTGGGGACACAGCCAAGCCATGTCATTGGGCTGGGTTTGGTTCATACCCACTAGTTACTGCTGGATATTGCCTAAGTTTCATGTAGTGTTAGACACATGGACAAAAATCAGAATGTCTACTTTAATAAGTGGACAGATCTAAAAAAAAAATTTAAAAATGAGTCCTATGTAATTGTTGCAAACATTTCCAGAATTCCTATAACAAACACTTTCTATAAATCAGCATCCAGGGTGCTCCATGGTAAACTGGTGGAGCATGGGGACCTGACGTTGCACAGTTGAGTATCAGCTGTGAGGGGCTCCAATTTTCTCTTATGGTGTTGGGAGACATGACTGTCTTTCCTAGCCTGGTTTTCCTTCAAGTGGTAATATGGCCTGTGAGACGCAAAAACTGCTACACCACCCATAGTCAGGAGCAGTGAGAAGCATGAGAAACTAGGGGTCAGGTGGATGCAGGTGTGGAAATCAGAAGCTGTGAGTAGTCTGAACTTCTTATCTACAGTGGCTTTGTCAGTTACTGTATGTTATGAGTCTGTAGCTCTTTATTTACAATATTATTAGTTGCTAATGCTTGATTTTTTTGCAATAATCTTTTTGGAACCCAGAATTTTTAAAAGCACATATGTAATTTAAAAATCCAGTGCTTGGCTCGCACCTGTAATCCCAGTACTTTGGGAGAGCGAGCAGGGTGGATTATCTGAAGTCAAGAATTTGAGACCAGCCTGGCCAACCTATTGAAACCCTGTCTCTACTAAAAATACAAAAAAATAGCTGAGCGTGGTGGCAGGCACCTGTAATCCCAGCTACTTGGGAGGCTGAGGGAAGAGAATCACTTGAACCCCGGAAGCAGAGGTTGCTGTGAGCCAAGATCGTGCCACTGCACTCCAGCCTGGGTGACAGAGCGAGACTCCATCTCAAAAAATAAATAAATAAATAAATAAATAAATAAATAAATAAATAAATAAATAAAATAAAATAAAAATAAAAACCAGTGCTGACTTTCCAGTTTTCAAGAAATGCTATGATACATGTAATTTGCACAAAATATTTAACATAATTTACCATCTCCTATGGAGGCAACAGTGATACTTTCTTCACGCAAATCTGAAAACACAAATCTACTGAAACACTCTTAACCATCTTTCAAAAAAGCTAATTGTATAGGAAATAACTTGTGCCCAAAGGTAATGATTTACCCTATGCATCTGTGGACAGGATCTTTATATATTATTCTATGTAGTGTGACTTTCCTTTCACATGAAATGATATTCTACTAAGTTAATTTCAGGCATTTTTAGTCCCTTTCTTGTATACATGAAAGTGGAGCCACAGTTGCTGGCTGGTTACAAAATCAACCTGCAAAGTCACCAGTGTTGTTATTGGTTTAAACAGAAAAAACAGTTGTTATCTTCAATAATGATCAACACATTTATCCAATGCCTTTATTTTTTTTAATCCAAAACTTTAACTTCATCCTATTAAAAGTGAATGATGTGATGTTATTGTTAATGCTACAAATTTTGACAAAATTTTAACATTGATTATAAAATTATTTGCTTGGTGGTGATAATAAAAATGCAAATCTTGATGAAATGGGATTATGGTAAAAACAGTATTCTTACTAAATTATGAAATACTTGAAGCATTAATGTGTATAAAATGGGTTGTGCCTGCATAATTCATGGTTGTGTTCACAGAAGGTAAGGTATTCTACTAATGGAAAGAGAAGTTATGGCTGTAAAAATTTAATGATATTTTATATTGTACAGAATAACTGAACTATAAATATTTTATAAAGAAATTAACATTAGATATAAAATAATATTTCAGCATAATAGTATAGACCAACTGTATGCACTTCCTATCATCGGACACAGTGCTTGTTTGATCATTAAAGGCTCTTCTGTATGTCAACCGAAGTGTCCTAAAATGATTTCAACTATTTAAAAAATAATTCCTCTAAACTATATTATATCTTGCGCAAAATTATTTAGAAATAGTTAATAAGACAATTTAACCAAAACTTTTCCAAAAACTTCAGCTCTTGAGCCACACTATTGCCTGGCTCCCAACTCACCTACTCCAAACAAACAAGCAACTTGTAAAGAAGTCATAGAAACATATCCCCAAAAAGCAAGGCAGAAGGCGAACAAATTAAATGCTGAGAACTCAAAGAGTGTAGAAGATTTAATTCTGAAATTAAGTAATTGCATTCGGAATAAATCAACTTTTAATAAATGCCTTCTGATGCATTTTCTGTAATAATAAGATTCAGTTATATTCTGGGAAGAAATGAAATTGTAATGGCCTGTAATTGTACATCATCCAAATTTGGCAGAATTTACAAAGGAGTCATAGAACCTTAATTTCAGAGCTTTTATTATGTTTCATTATGTTTATTTTTTATTTTTCCTCCTGAATAGAAAGGGAAAGGCAGTAGCTGAGAAAATAGAGGCTTAAATATGTGTATATTTCAATATGAAAACATAAAATGGAGAATATCATTCATATAAGAGATTTTTTTCTGAACCTGTCATGCATCTCAGTATTTACAAAGAAACTCTCTTCTCAAAAAAAAGGTTGTTGAAAAAAAGCAATTGAAAATGTCAATAATTTCAAATTTATTAGTTGTAAAATTCAATCTTTGAAGAATGATTAAGAGATATTATATAAACATTCAAAGTAATAAGAAGTTTTAAAAACATTTTCAGAATAATAAGAAGACTGGTAAAAAGACAGAGATGCCTTAGAAATGGATGGCAGTCATGGGCCTGTCATGATTCCATATGTAGTCATACCACTTAGGCTTATGTCATGTAGAAATTATTAATATGTAGAAGAATTTTGTACATTTTTCTATAATGTATATAGATATATGTAGTTTATATGTTTCAAAAGCTATTTTAGTCTTAACATAGTTTTTGAATTGAACTATGTTACAAGTTTATCCATAAAATTAAACCAAATAAATAAACACTTTAATGATGTAACTTGTTATTTTCATCCTTTCCTTTTACTCTGAAAAATATTGCTGATTGCATGATAAATTTTATGGTCTTACACCTTTATACCATACCCTGTTGCAGCAATATGTTTAAAAGAAAGCACCCAGACTTCCGTGTTCAATTGGCATCTAGAGAGAAGCAAGAGACCTTGCTTCTATCCTGACCATAAGGATAGCCTGGACAAGCTATAAACCCATCAGGGGGCTGAAGGTGCATACTTCGTGGACTTAAGTCTAGAAATTAGCCAGTCATTTCCAAGCAAGGAGAGAGCCTCAGCTCCTTCCACTTTTTGTGGAGCACCATATTGAAGGATTACGGAGAAACCAGTGGACTTTTAAATGGCTTTTGTTGGCTGTGTGTAGGCTAGAATGACAGTTCAAAATCCCAAGTCATCCTGAGTTACCTGCTTTCCAAAGGCGGGAGGAGTGCAACAGAGACAGCTAAGCACAGGCGAGACAGCCAGAAACAAGACTGCAAGGAAAAGCAAACTTCCAGCAACCAACCACAACACAGCCTGTTAAGGAGGAAAAGGCCTCCTTTGATGCAGAAAGACGCACCAGGACTTAAGAACAGAGACGCATTTATAGCTCGCCAATACCTAGAGCTCAAGGCTTACAGAAGGTAAATACCTGCCCTTTCCTCCAAAACGTCTGAAGTCACTGTTGATCAAAATCCAACTAGAGCTACAGCAAAGGAAAATGCCCAGTTTAACTGCAGATTAGGTGAACATGTGCCCCACATTATCAGCCTGGCAGGAAAAGGGCATGCCACTTTCTAGGAAAATATTATTTATTTCAGTCTCTTCTGTTGTGTTATATACAATGTCTGGGACACAGAAAGAAATTAAAAGAAACAAGAAAAAGCAAGAAAATGTCACCCATGGTAAAGAGAGGAAGCAGTCAACAGAAGATGGAGAAGTCCAGGTATAGTATTATAAGTCATGAGCTTTAAAATTACTATGATATAGTGGAAAAGTTGGACAACATGAGTGAAAAGATAGAGAAGTTTACCAGGGAGATCAAAATGATCTCCCTACTAATCTTTAAAAAAAAATAAAAAGGAAACCTGAGGATGAGGCAATACAAATGATCCACACTAAGTCACAAATAATAATAATAATGGCAAAAAAAGAGGTAATACAAATGATCCACACTAAATCACAAATAATAATAATAACAATGGCAAAAACAGTGACAACAAGATTGAGACTTGAGATTTGTGAGGCAGTATCACGTTAACATACACATAGTTGGAAATTCAGAAGAAAAAGGGTGGATAGAGCAGGAAAAAATCTATGAAAAGATAATGGCTATGATTTTTGAATATTGATGAAACAAATCAACCCAGTGATCCAGAAAATACATGAAACTCAATAAAAAAATACAAATAAAGAAACCTATATCTGGGAAGACCATATTCAAACTGCTGAAAACCCAAGATAAATTAAAAATCTGAAAAGCAAAATAAACAATAATACAAAAGAAAACTGATTTTCAACCACAAAAATTAATGGAAGCAAGAAGATAATAGTTGATAATAGTTTGACAATTTTAAATGCTGAAAGACTAAAAATAAAGTAAAAAGAAAATTTACAAACCAAAATTCTACATCCATCAAAATGTTCTTCACAAAATAATTTTTTCAGGTGAAAGAAAATTGAGTTAATGGACTGCAGACCTTCCTTACAAGAAATGGTAACATAAGTTCTTCAGACCGAAAAGAAATCACGCCAAACCTATAAGAAGAAACAGAACAAGAATGATAAATGTATTATTGTTCCTTTTACTTTCTTAATTTCTTTAAAAGACACATGATTCTTTAAAACAAAATTTAATGCCATATTGTGGGATTATTATATATTAACAAAAGAACAAAGGACATTGCAAAGTTTTACATCGTATATGAAGCAGCACAATGATAAGCCCATATATAGGAAGAAGGAAAAGAAGCATGTTGTAATCTATAGAAAAATTAATAGAAAAGTCATGTAAAGGCTTGTAGCTCAAAATTCAACATAAGAATTAAATAAAAGAGACTACTAAAAATATTCAATTATATTTCTACCAAAAAAAAGGGCAGGAAAAAAATGAAACAAACAAATACAAAGAGAGATGGCATGAATAGAAAACAAACATCAATATAAAAGCCTAAACTTTCCCACATTAAATGTATATAAACTAAATAATGAAATTAAAAGGCAGAGAATTGTGCCCAGGTGAACTCACCTAGTTCTGCATTTACTCTTGAGAGGAAGATGTGAAACCAACTCTAAGTCAGAAGCTGACTGTGTAACTGTGAGCTCTCCAGATTAACTTCTGTACTTACAACAATGATTATTAAAATAAGAGGAATAAAATGTGCTCATTTGAAGCTTCATATATATCTCTATATAATTATTACTTTTTATATATATTTTTATTATACTTTAAGTTCTAGGGTACATGTGCACAACGTGCAGGTTTGTTACACATGTATACATGTGCCATGTTGGTGTGCTGCACCCATTAACTCATCATTTACATTAGGTATATCTCCTAATGTTATCCATCCCCCCTCCCCCCACCCCACAACAGGCCCCGGTGTGTGATGTTCCCCTTCCTGTGTCCAAGTGTTCTCATTGTTCAATTCCTACCTGTGAGTGAGAACATGAGGTGTTTGACTTTTTGTCCTTGTGACAGTTTGCTGAGAATGATGGTTTCCAGCTTCATCCATGTAAACTCAACAGTTACAGCAGCAACTGTTTAGAAAGTAGTCCTACAAGCAGTTATTTTAAAGAAGGAAAGTACACAGAATTGCAGCCACATAGAGATAAGGAAAGCAAGCATACTAAAAGATAGCTTTGTTATTAGTTCCAGTTTCTCTACAGCTAATGTGCCTCCTCATTGCCTGCAGTCATGATGGACTGCTCCCTGGGCCCTGCCATCAGTAAGCCACGGTACCTTCCTCTTTACAACATTCTTGCTATCAGTGTCTCGCACCTGTAGGCTCTACAAGTCTATCACCTCCAAGTCTCACTTTAGATGTTCTTTCATGTGGGAAGGAATTTTTTCACCCTAATATTTGGGTTGGATCCATTTCTAAAGTCCATCATGACCCCCGTCATTTCTCTGTCATTGTTCCCATCATGTGGATTTCCCCTACTATATCTAATTTCCTACCATTTAATAGGAATCAATGGAATTCACTAGAAATTAATATCTGTAGGAAAGGAAATCCCTGTCTCTCTCTCTGTCCACACACATCTCTCTTCTTTAAAACTTACATGAAACATAAGACACAGTACCTATCCCATGAGGAGAACTCAACAAATGTTGGACAAATAATTGGTAGAGTAGAAAATATTATCAATATACATAATGGAAATAATTGATTAATATTTGTAGGAAAATAAGGAAGAACTCTTACAGAATTCAAAATAAATGAAAGACACATACAAGTTAAATGTTAAAAGAAAGCATAAAAAAATAGAGGAAAATCTGGGTGATTAGTTATGTGGCAATACATGAGAGTTGGCTTTTTTGTCCTTTATGCTTACTGTTTGTTTAAGTATAGTTTTACTCATTAAATTTTTCTGGTTTTCACAGTTAGCTCTGTCGTCCACCTCATATCATTTGTATATGTGTGAAGAAGGGGAAGGCTTGATTGTTTTCCAATATCCAGTTCTTCAAGCACCAATTATTGAGGTTTTATGAAAGTTTCACCTCTGATTTGCAGTGGAGCCTTTGCTATAAATCAGGTAGCTGTACTCATGTGGGTTTTCTGACTCTATTCTAATTCCACTGGCATATTGTTTTCTTATAGGCCAATACCAAGCTGCCTTACCTACCAGAAATTTCGTTAATTTATGCAATTTCATGGAGTCACTTGTCTTGTTTTTCCTTATGAATACTACCTAAGTAATTCTTTGGTGCTGCATTTGTCTATAAATTTAGAATCAGTCTGTCCATTGCACAAAAAATACTGGAATATTGATTCATATTGTATTTAATGTATATCCAATTTGTAAAAAAAAATGACATCTTAAAAATGTTGCTTATTAAAATTCTGAACATAGAATAGCCTCTATCTTTTAAGTCATCCTTAATTTCACTCAACAATGTTTTGGAGTTTCTAGTGTAGACATTTTCAAAACTTTGGTTATATTTATTCTAAGTACTTCTTTTTTTAAATTACATTATACATAATACTGTTTTTTCATTTTCTTTTATTTTTAAATGTTGGTAATATAGAGACACTTAACTGATTTTGGATATTGATTTCGTATTCAGGAAACTTTTAACTTATCATCTCTAAGTGTTTTTTATGGTTCTTTAAGTTTCTAGATACACAGTTACGACCACTTAGGAGAAAGATGGTTTTATGTCTTTTGTTCCAGTGTTAACATCTTTTCCCTTTCTCTTTCTGTTTCTCTGTTACTGTGCTGGGGTATCTACTACAACATTGAGCCTCAAACCCAATGGTGGATGCTCCAGTCCTCCTCCTGATCTCAGAGTGAAGGCATCCAGTATTTCACCAGAAACTGGATTACAGCTACAGCTTTTTTTTTTTTTTTTTTTTTTTTTTTTTTTTTTACTATTCTGCATTTTCTTTTTTTTTTTTTTCCATAATTTTTTTTTTTTTATTATACTTTAGGGTTTTAGGGTACATGTGCACAACGTGCAGGTTTGTTACATATGTATCCATGTGCCATGTTGATTTCCTGCACCCATTAACTCGTCATTTAGCATTAGGTGTATCTCCTAATGCTGTCCCTCCCCCCTCCCCCCACCCCACAACAGTCCCCGGAGTGTGATGTTCCCCTTCCTGTGTCCATGAGTTCTCATTGTTCAAGAAATGCTCATCATCACTGGCCATCAGAGAAATGCAAATCAAAACCACAGTGAGATACCATCTCACACCAGTTAGAATGGCCATCATTAAAAAATCAGGAAACAACAGGTGCTGGAGAGGATGTGGAGAAATAGGAACACTTTTACACTGTTGGTGGGACTGTAAACTAGTTCAACCATTGTGGAAGTCAGTGTGGCGATTCCTCAGGGATCTCGAACTAGAAATACCATTTGACCCAGCCATCCCATTACTGGGTATATACCCAAAGGACTATAAATCATGCTGCTATAAAGACACATGCACACGTATGTTTATTGCAGCACTATTCACAATAGCAAAGAGTTGGAACCAACCCAAATGTCCAACAACGATAGACTGGATTAAGAAAATGTGGCACATATACACCATGGAATACTATGCAGCCATAAAAAATGATGAGTTCATGTCCTTTGTAGGGACATGGATGAAACTGGAAAACATCATTCTCAGTAAACTATCGCAAGGACAAAAAACCAAACAGCTTTTTTGTAGCTGTCATTCATCAGTTTGGGGAAGTACTTTTCTATTTCTAGCTTCTGAGAGTTTATCATGAACAAGTGTTGAATTTTATCAAATGACTTTGGGCATCTAACAAGATGACTATATAGCTTATTTCCATCCCTTTAATGGAATAATTTACACTGGCTCATTTTAAAAGTAAATAAATGAAAAACAAAGTTGTAGAACTCACTGTTGCCAAATTCAAGACTTACTAGATAGACACATTAATCAGGATAGTGTAATGAATGGTATAGTTGTAGATAAAAGACCAACAGAATAAAATGGATATTCATGACACATCATCAATGGCTTTTCGGCAAATGTGCCAAGATGACTCAAAGGGGAAATGAAAGTCTTTGGGGACAATTAGACACATCGACAATCAGTTTAAACCACTGCATCTCTTCCTATACAAAAATTAACTTCTGGTAGGTCCAAACACAAAAGGTAGAACCAGAAACTTGAGATCGGCAAATATTTCTTAGAAGAAAACAAGCACTAATCATAAAAGGGGAGAAAAGGAAACATTAGATTTTATTAAAATACATCATTAAGAAAATGAATAAACAGGTTACAGATTGTAAAAAAATTGCAAGCCAAATATTTAATCCAATATACTTTTATTGAGAATATATAAAAACTCTTAAATCAAAAATAGGAATACTCAATTAAAAAATACGTAACAAAAATATATCACAAAAGGAGATATAAGAATGTCCACTAGGTTTATGGGAAATATAAAGGAGATACTATTTCACACTTAGTAGAATGGCAAAAAAAAAATCAATAAAAACCAGAAAACCCAGACACATCTAATTTTGGAGAGGATGTGTGTTATGGATTGATGCCCTAACTCCTGAGAATGCAATTGTATTAGGAGGTAGTGCCTTCAAGAAGGTAATAAGGTAAAACAAAGTCATCGGGATGGGTCTTAATCCAGCATGACTGCTGTCTTTGTAGGGAAAGAGCACAGAGAAAAGGCCACAGAAAGACACAGCAAGAAGATGGCCATCTACAAGCCAAGGAGAGGCCTCAGGAGAAAGTAACCCTCATGACACCTTGGCCTTGGACTCCCAGCCTCCAGGTTGGGATAAAATCAATGTTGGCTGTTTTAAGCCACCGAGTCCGTGTCTTTCATTATGGCAACCTGAAACAACCAATACCTTGGGGAACAACTGGAACTATTGTGCATTGTTGGGGGAGTTAAAAAAGCATAGTCCCCTGAAGACCCAGTGGCAGCTGTGTTTAAAGTTAAACATCCACTCTGTCTCAGAAATTCCACTGTGAGGAAATGCACTTATCCAACAGAAGCGAGCGCCCCGTCCCAACAATGACATGGAAAATGGTGAATTGACACAGGCTCTTGATGCATGGAGTGTATAGGAAAGCGGCACACTCAACAGTGGAATGAAAGCTGGAAGAATGGGGAGTGCAAAAAACGGAAGAAATAAAAATCCATGTATCAGATTAATTTGCTCTGACTAGAGGGAACGTACAGAAATAAACCTAAGCACGGACTGATATTTTCTAACTGGATGATGTCTTTCAGCCCCTCTGATCCCCCCCTCCAATTACGTTTATATTTGTCAGAAATACAAAAATTGCTAGGAATGGCTATACTAGTGAAAGTTGTGATAAACTATGGTTTGTTTTCCAAGGACGCTACTACTAGTGACATCAGTTGACATTTGGGAGTGTTGCCCAGGCTGGTCTGGAACTCCTGAGCTCATGCAATCCACCTGCCTGGGCCTCTCAAAATGCTGGGATCACAGGCCTGAGCCACCACGCCCAGACGATTGCTTTATTCATTGTCGAATCCCACTACCTTGTACGTGATAGTGCTCATAAAGGTTTAATCTACCTGCTAGGATTCCACGGATCCTCACTCATTCCACCATTGAGAGATTAAGGTTAACACAAAGGACAATGTGCTAGGAACAGGACCAAGCCAGGAATCCAGGTTTCCTAGGTCGGGGCGCTGCTCTAAGACTGTGGGCAAATCAGTTAACCTCTTGGTCTCCGGAGTTTAAGCATAATGAGATTCCCTCAGGGGAATCCAAAGTCCCTTCCGGTGAAGCCTCAGGTTCTTACAGGGTTTATCTTGTTCCTCATCTTAAGGAGAAAGAAACTATTTCCAGATAAAGAGAATTAGCTAGTTTGAGTCGTTAGAGGTCTCCTACCTTAGTCATACTCACTGTAGACATTTATGTAAAACTGCATCTCAGATTTGCACCCAGAATGCCGAAACACCTTAAAAAATTGCACCTGGAATTTTTAAATAGCACATCACTGAAGTGAAAATCGCAGAGGCCGTGTAACCGTTACCTACTGGCTTCTAAATCTCACATCTCTGATCTTTTGAAAGAAGCACATGAAACGTACAATAAGTGCTTTATTGCATAACCTCTCTGCCTCCTCCACGTTCCAACTTCAGAGGAGGCCTCTGCTGCTTACAGCAGCTTGAGTCTTGGAGACTCGATGGAGAGAGCCCAGGCTTCCCTAGATGGGAGCAGCTGTCTTGATTTTGCCTGTATTTGTGTGTGAGGTTCAGACGAGCCTCCTATCCACTGCTGTCACCGCCATATTGATCGCCAGACCGTCTCCCTGGACACCAGGTGGCCCGGTGCACTGTCCCCGGCCCAGAGGGCTCCAGGGGTAGGAAGGCCACCGAGCAGCAGGGGCCCAGGGCTGGGGCGTGAGAGCACGTGCCGTCCGGGCATCTCAGGCCCTGGACTGTGGCGAGGATCAATGCACCAGCGGGAGCCTGCGTTTTATCTGTAATGTTTTTGAACATAAGTAGGAGTAAGGGCAGATTGAGGAGGAAAAAGGCGTTCTTGGGCTGCACTAGGGAGAATCATACTTGGGAAGCTAAGGGCTCAATTACGGCTCATTGTTCGTTGACAGCCTTTCCTCCCTTCCCCTCCCTTCACCTCCTTCTCTTCCTGACCTCCTTTGCCCTGGGGACCTGTGACACCAAGGAGAATATTGCTGAAAGTCAATCACACATTTTCACACCATAAATGCAGCTGACCAGGAGACGTCCAGTGGCTTTGCAGCCCCACCATGAATGATGAGCAATTCCTGGAACGTTATCTGAGATGCTCTGGTTTGCGAAAACAACACAGTGTGCTCTGAAATCAAAACAGCATCGCCCCCGCATAAAGAGAGTAGGCGCCAGAGTGAGGGTGGGGGTGGGTGTGTGTTTAATCCGATTCTGCACATCTGTCTTGACACAGTTGGACTCCTTCACAAAAGTCACCCTAACTACCTTAACATATGTAGAACCAAATTAAAATTACTTTATCAATCTTGCATTTTCAGCTTTCCCGTCTTTGGGGTTGTTTTCCATCCATGTGTTTCATTATTTCAGTAAAGTCATCTCATCTCCCTGAGAGAAATCAAACAGTAGAAGGCAAGTTACATGGCGGAGCAGCGGTGGGGGTGGAGGAGAGGGAAAGGGAATGTATAATTTATAAGCATTTCAGGTTTTTGTGCACATTCTCTTCTTAATGTTCTGCGATATTTTTGTAGTCAACCATTTTTTCTTTATCTTTTCTCAAATAATATATTTTCCCTGAATTTGTTTCTTTCAATAAATTTCTTTTTGAGTTAAGATGGGATTTTGGAGTAGGGTGTAAAAAAGAATCTCTCTTTAAACGTTTAACATTATCTTTCAAAGCAGGGACACACTCCTAAAGTGATTTTGTAACATTTTCTGTTCAGGTGCTTTTGCAACGTCTCCTTGGAATGGTCGGGTCCAGTCCATTCTGCTTCTGTTGAGCCACAGCAGGTGAATCCAGGCAAAATGGGAAGAAAAGGGAGCAAGCAAAGAACGCCAGAGGACGGCGGCGCCTGGAAGCATAAAACACAAAAGGCACAGAAGTGAAAAGGGGTGCCCCACTAGAATGTGGATGCAAACTCACAGGAGTCGTTTCACTGTGTCTTAAGCAGCTTATCCTTTAGGATACAGACGTTCACCGCTGTCTTTCTTAGTCTTTCCCATTTTTCAGGCTCACATGAGGGTCATTTTATTCCAACCGCACCTTTCATCACGTCAGGACACTACGTGGAGTGCAATCGAGGCATAAATAAATCAAATGCAAAGGTTTGTCGCTGCACGAGCACGGGCCCCTCATGACCAACACCCTGAATCCAACGCATGGATTTGATTCATCATCTGACATTTGAGTTTTCTTATCTTTCAGTGTAGATATTAAGATGCTCAAAAAATGTGATTGCTAGCTGGCTATAATTAACCCCTAATTAATAATAGGGAGCTAAATAATAATTTTTAAACTTTTCAAATTGAAAGAAGCAACAAGAAAGGACAAGTAAGAATAAATGCTTTTTCTCATAGAAACATATATTAATTTGGAACCCAATGACTTTCAAAATGTATTTTGTAAAGTTGCACCGCATGGCGTAATAAAAAGAAACTCCAAGTTCCTTTTATGTTAAGGGGATCACCCATCTCAGTTCACCCACGGAAGTCCAAATTGAGAGACACGTGTTGGTAGATGTAGTGGTTGTTCATTTTCACTGCTGTGTTGTGTTCCATGAGTGAAAATGTCCCCGTTTCTTTATCTGTAATCATGTACGTCAACAGTTAAGCTTTTTCTTGTTTCATACAATTCAAGCAATACTACTATGTAGGCTACTGTACATGTGGAATGGTGTACCCGTGCAAATATTTCTCTGGGATACAAGGGCAGAAAATAAGTTAGAGGATCCTGAGAAATAGGCTAGAATGTTTCCAAATTGTTTCCAAAGTGATTATTCCAAATGACAGTCTCACCGGTAAAGCTTCAGTCTTCTCAAGGATCCATCCTCACCAACAAGTAGTATTGTCAGACTTTTTAACTTTTGCCAATTTGGTGGGTGCAAATGGCATCTCATTGTTGTTTTAATTTGCATTTCTCAGATTACTAATGAGGTTAAGCATCTGTTCCTGTGTTTATTTGCCATATTTTTTCCTCTGCTGTGAACCTATTAGGTTGTTTGCCTTTTTATTACTGATTTGGAGAATTTTTAAAATATATTTTGATGATTAATTCTTTGTTAGTTAAATTTTTTGCAAATCTCCACTCCCGGTATACAACTTGTCTTCTCACTGTTTTCCTTGTGTAGTTTTGAGACATAAAGGTTCTTAATTTAATTGAGTCGAATTTCTTATTGTGTTTTCTTGTTATTTTTTTGCTTTGAGATTTATGTTTTCTGTGCCTATTTTAATAAATGTTTCCACATGTGAAGTTTGTAAGGTTACTGTACTGATTTTTCTTGTGACAGTCTTAAACTTTTGTGATTCCTATGGATGTTCTCCGTACACTAGAATTGATCAGTATGAAGCGTTCTGGAATAAAATTTTAATTTTTCCCGTGGATATCCAATTTTCCCACAACAAGTTTTAAATAGTCAATTTCTACCTAACTCCCTTGTGATTCGACCTCTCTTCCACGTTAAAGCACACTTTTCAAAGAGTTAAAAGCAATTTTTATGCAACTATATAGCCAGCGTTTGTCAAAAGTGCAGTAAGTCTTTAAAAAAAATTTTTTTAGAGACAGGGTCTCACTCTGTCACCCATGCTAGAGTGCAGTGGCACTATCACGGCTCACTGCAGCCTTAAATTCCTGGTCTCAAGTGATCCTCCTGTCTCAGCCTACCCAGTAGCTGGGACTACAGGCATGCACTACCAAGCCTGGCTAATTCTTTGTTGTTTCTTTTTTCTAGAAATGGGGTCTCACTGTGTTGCCCAGGCTGGTCTTGATTACAGGTGTGAGACACCACACCTCGCAGAATGTAGTAAACCTTTGATGAGGAAGCCCATGAGATATCCAAGCTATAATTATTGATGCATAAAGATTAAGTATAATTACTAGCGTAAGATGGTTAAGTTAAATACGAAACTGGCTAGCATCTCAGAGGCCAATTAAACCTTAACCTTTGAAGTTACCTTCTCTACTGAACAGAAACTATTCACCTTTTCCCCGGACAACGTTGTTTGCATTGTACTAATTTTCTGCAAGTACATGTCTCACTTTACAGGGCTTGGGGTTTGGGTCTTTATCAAGAAATAGTGAGTCAAACTAAAATACATTTTCCCAAGAGATTCCTGTGAGACGGGTTGGTTAGATGACTCTGGACCAGTGGTTCTCAAACTTGAGCAAGCATGAGAATCACTTAGAGGCCTTGTTAAAACGCAGGTGCTGGGCGTCACCTCGAGTTTCGAGTTTCAGATTCAGGTATGAGGCCCAAGAATCTGCATTCCTTACCTGTTTCCAGGTGAGGCGGATGCTGCTGGCCGGATGCCCATCCTGATAAGACTTTGTTAAGACCCAGAGCTATCCTTCCGTCTCATGTCCCACATCGAGGTAATATTTCTTAATATACACATCAAGTGTCCACACACGCATGAATCTCTGGTGTTTTACCCTCCGTTCCACTGCTCTATGCCACAATGCCTGGTTACTACTGTTGTATTGTAAGTCTTGATAGATGCCTAATGCATGAAGTGCCCTCTTGTCTGTGTTGGCCAGTTTGCTGTATGTAAGAGCGACTGGTTATCTGTGATTCTTTTTTCATATAGATTTTAGAGTCACCTTGGTAATGCCCATAACAAACCTTATTGATATTGTGAGTGAGTAGCACTACAAATTTTGATATATTTGGTAGAAATTGGTATTTTTTCTTCAACAATATTTCCATCTATAAATAAGACATATCCGCTCATTTATTTACCTGTTTGTTAAAGCCTTTTAATAAAGCTTTGTCAGTTTCTTTGCAAACTTTTGCCCATTTGTTTTTAGCTTTATTCCTAGGTATTTTGTTTGGTTACTTTAAAGAGTATCTTTTTATAAAAATCACATTGGAATATTTATTTTATTTTTATTTATTGTAAGAACTAGGATATTTAAACCTACTTCTAATTTTAACTTTTTGACTTTTTCCTTTTTGTTTCTTTTTTACATAATATTCATTTGTTGTTTTCTTAATTTTTCTTTTTTTTAGTAAGGTGGAATTTATACACTCTATTTTCTCTTAGGAGTGATGATAGAAAATTAATCATGCCTAACACGGTGAAACCCTGTCTCTACTAAAAATACAAAAAATTAGCCGGGTGTGGTGGCAGGCACCCATAGTCCCAGCTACTTGGGAGGCTGAGGCAGGAGAACGGCGTGAACCCAGGAGGTGGAGCTTGCAGTGAGCAGAGATTTCAGCACTGCACGCCAGCCTGGGCGACAGAGTGAGACTCAGTCTCAAAAAAAAAAAAAAAAAGAAAAGAAAAGAGAAGAAAAGAAAGAAAATTGATCACGCATGTTTAACACTCCAAAACCTGAGATTATTTTGCTCTTTTTTAGAACAATATAAGAATTTTAGAATTTATTTGCTATTATTACATAAATTTTATGTCTATCAAGTTTTATAACCACCCAAATTAAACATTTATTATTTTATATCACCACAGTATATTTAAATGTCCACACATAATTACCATGTTTTAAAAACTCACTCCTTCTTACATTTGAGACATACCTTCAGTATTCCTGAAGAACATTGTTACAATTTTCCTCCATGAGGAATTGTTAATAGTAAACTGTGGCGGCTGGGCACAGTGGCTCACGCCTGTAATCCCAGCACTTTGGGGGCCCGAGGAGGGTGGATTACGAGGTCAGGAGTTCGAGACCAGCCTGGCCAACATAGTGAAACCCCATCTCTACTAAAAATACAAAAAAAAAAAAAAAAATTAGCTGGACATGGTCCCAGTTACTTGGGAGGCTGAGACAAAGAGAATCACTTGAACCTGGGAAGCAGAGGTTGCAGTGAGCCAAGATCGCACCACTGCACTCCAGCCCAGGTGACAGTGTGAGACTCTGTCTCAAAAAAAAGAAAAAAGTAGTAAACTGTCTTAAGTTTACAGGTGGGTGATAAATGCTTGATTTTATTATTTCTATAGAATGACGGTTCTACTGGTTAGAAAATTGTAGGTTGACAGTTTTTTTGTTTTGTTTTGTTTCTGTTTTTTTTTTTTTTTTTTTTTAGCACTTTGAAGGCATCTGATTTCTCTCAGACTGTCTTTGGCATAATGCTGCATCACTATTGGTTTGTCTAGGTATGGATTTCTTTTTATTGATCCACTAGAGACACATGGGTTCTCCTAAATCTGAGGATTTTTGTTTTTTACCAATTCTGAAAATATTACTAGGCCTTATTACTTGGTACATTTTTATAAATTTTCTACAAGAACACTGATTAGAAATGATTAGTTAGCTCCATATCCTCTGCATCAATTAACATATATTCCCGCCTTTCTACCTCTGTGCCATAGTTTGAGTGATTTCTCCACCTCTATATTCCAGTTCACTAATTCTCTCTCCAATTGGGTCTAATGCATTGTTTAATATATCTGCTGAGTTTTAAATTTCAAGTATTACATGATTTTGGCTTAATGTAAACTCGTATTGTTTTTAAAATACATCTGTTATTTGGGTATTTTCTTATTTCTTTGCCATACCTTTTACCAATACCCTCCATAGTTTTAAAAATTAATAGACTTCATCCTGTAGAATAGTTTTAGGTGTACAAAAAATAATGAGCACAAAGTACAGAGTTCCCATATACATTCTCCCCCAAACTATTTCCTCCTACTATTAACATCTTGTGATAGTGTGGTACAATTGTTGCAATAGATGAGCCAATAGTGATACATTATTATTAACTAATGTCCATAATTTACATTACAGTTCAATCTTAGTGGTGTACATTCTATAGATTTGACAGTTATATAATGACATGCATCCCTTTTCACAATATCACACAGAATGAGTTCACTGTCCAAAAGATGCTCCATGCTTCAGCCGTTCATCCCTCCTTTCCTCACAAACCCTTGACAACCACTGACCTTTTTACTATCTCCATGTTTTGTCTTTTCCAGAATGTCATAGAGTTAGAATCATACAATGTGTGGTCTTTTTAGACTGAATTATTTCACTTAGCAATATGCATTTACCTCTCCTCCATGTCTTCTCACAGTCAAACAGCTCACTTAGATTTATCAATAAATGATATTCCATTCTCTGGATGTACCACAATTTGTTTATTCATTCACCTGCTGAAGGGCATCTTCGTTACTTCTAAATTTTGGCAATTATAAATAAAGCCACCATAAGCATCTGTGTGCATATCCACGGACACAGAAACACGCGTGGTTGTGAGCTTTCAACACTTTGGGGAAAATAACGTGGAGAGTGACTGCTGGATTGTTTGACAAGACCATTTTTTATCTTTGTAATAAATGACTAAATTGTTTTCTAAAGTGGCTGTATCATTTTGCATTCCCACCAGCAATGAATGAGGGCTCCTCTGGCTCCATATCCTTGCAAGCATTTTACGTTGTTAGTGTTTTGGATTTTAGCCATTGTAATAGGTGTGTACTGGTATCTCACTGTAGTTTTAATTTGCATTTCCCTGAGGACATATGAGGTATAGCACCTTTTCATACACTTATTTGAAATTTGTGTCTCTTCTTTGGAGAGGTGTCTGTTCAGATCTTTTGCCCATTTTGCAATTGAGTTGTTCAGTTTCTTATTATTGAGTGTAAAGTGTTCTTTATATATTTTGGATAGCATTCCTTTATCATAGATATGCTTTGCAAAGATTATCTTCCCGATGTGACTAGTCTTTTCTTTCTCTTAACAGCATCTTTCACAGAACATAACTTATAATTTTAATGAAGTTGACTTATCCATGTTTCCTTTCATGGATTACATTTTTGGTGTTGTACCTAAAAAGTCATCACCAAACCCAAGGTCATCTGTTTTTTTCATATGTTGTCTTCTAGTTTTTCTGGGAGGGAAATATTCACTCTATATGTCTGGATTTTCCAGTATTGAGTATATATGAATATACACCCTGTGTATATATAT
>NW_026652280.1:1806211-1903869 GCF_009828535.3 Hylobates moloch | reverse complement strand
ATATATATATACACACCCTGTATATATACCTACATCCATGCTATATATATACACACATATATGTGTATATATACATATACGTATACATATATACACATAGGTATAGATTGATTCCATGTCCTTAGTATTGTAAATAGCACTGCAATGAACATGTGAGTGCATGTGTCTTATTGCTAGAATGATTTATTTTCCTCTGGGTATATATCCAGTAGTGGGAGATCTGGGTCAAATGGTAGTTCTATTGTAAATTATTTGAAAACTCTCCAAACTGCTTTCCACAATGGCTGTACTAGGTTGCATTCCCAATAACAGTATGTAAGAATTCCACTCCATTTTTTTCTGCAGCCTTGCCAACATTTTCTTTGACTTTTTAATAATCACCCCTCTGGTAGGAAATGCTATCTCACTGTGGTTTTGATTTGCATTTCGCTGACGGTCAGTGATATTGAGCATTTTTTCTTGTTTTTTGGCCTCATGTATGTTTTCTTTTGAAAACTGTTCATGTCTTTACCCACTTTTTAATAGGGTATCTTTTATTGTTTATTTGTTTAAGTCCCTTATAGATGCTGGATATTGAACCTTCGTCAGATGCGTATTTTGCAGAAATTTCTCCTATTCTGCAGATTTTTTGTTTATTCTGTTGATAGTTTATTTTGCTGTGCAGAAACTCTTTAGTTTAATTAGATCTCACTTGTCAAGGTTTGTTTTTGTTGTAAGTCCTGTTTTTGAGGACTTAGACAAAAATTATTTGCCAAAGCCTATGTTGAGAAGGAAATTTCCTAGATTATCTTCTAGAATTTTTATAGTTTGAGGTATTACATTTGAGTTCTTAATCCGTCGTGAGTTAATTTTTGTATATGGTGAGAGACCGTTCCATTCTTCTGTATATGGCTAGCCAGCTATCCCTGCACCATTTATTGAATAGGGAGTCATTTCCCCATTGCTTCTTTTTGTTAATTTTGTCAAAGATCAGATGGTTGTAGTGTGCAGGTTTTTTTCTGCATTCCCTATTCCGTTCCACTGGTCTATAGGTCTGTTTTTGTCTCTGTACTGTTATGTTTTGCTTACTGTAGCCTTACAGTATAATTTGAAGTTGGACAATGTGATGTCTCTGGCTTTGTTCTTTCTGCTTTGGATTACTTTGTCTATTTGGGCTTTTTTGTGTTTCCAAATGAACTTTAGAATAGATTTTTATAATTCTGTGAAAAATGATGTTGATGTTTTGATACAAATAGTGCTGAGTCTGTAAATTGCTTTGGGAAGCATGACCATTTTAACTATATTGGTTCTTCCAATCCATGAGCATAAAATATTTTTCCATTTATTTGTGTTGTCTCTGATTTCTTTCAGCAGCATATCGTAGTTCTCCTTCTAGAGGTCTTTCACCTCCTTGGTTAGATGAATTCCTAAGTATTTCATTTTCTTTGTGGCTATTGAAAATTGGATTGTGTTCTTGATTTGGTTATCAACTACAAAATTATTAATATATAAAATAGTATTAAATTAATATATAAAAATAGTATTAAATTAATATATGAAAATAGTATTAAAATTAAATAATACATTGATTTTATATCTTGAAAATTTACTGAGTTTATGTATTAGTTTCAGGAGCCTTTTGGCAGAGTCTTTAGGGTTTTCTGTGTATAGAATCATATCACTGGCAAAGACAGATAGTTTGACTTCTTTTCCTATTTGGATGCCTTTTATTTCTTTCTCTTGCCTAATTGTTCTGGCTAGGACTTCCAGTACTATGTTGAATAGTAGTGGTTAGAGTGGGCATTCTTGTCTTGTTCCAGTTCTCAAGGGGACTGCTTCCAGCTTTTGCCCCTTCAGTATGATATTGGGCATGGGCGTGTCATTAATGGCTCTATTTAGTTTGATGGTTCTATTCAATTTCCTAACTTGACGGTATTTTGCTCAGGTTTTCATTTTCTTCCTGACAGCAAAAAGAACAAAGTCAGATGAATCACATTGCCCAGCTTCAAACTAAACCCTCACACCTTCAATGCTTAATAAGTTCATGGTTTTTATCATTAAGGGATGTTGGATGTTATCAAAAGCTTTTCCTGTGTCTATTGAGATGATCACGTGATTTTTGTTTTTGATTCTGTTTATGTCATGAATCACATTCATGGACATGCAGTCTTTCATCCCAGAAATAAAGCCAAATTGATCGTGGTGAATCAAGTTTTTGATGTGCTACTCGATAGGTTTGCTAGGATTTTGTTGAGGATTTTTGTAGCCATCTTCATCATAGTTACTTGTCCCAAGTTTTTTTTTTTCATTGTATTTCTGCCAGATTTTGGTATCAGGATGATGCTGGCTTCATAGAATGAAGGAGAAATTCATCCTCTTCAATTTTTGGGAGATGTTTCAGTAGGGTTGATATCAGTTCTTCTTTATGTGTCTGGTAGAATTTGGCTGTGAATCCATCTGGCTCAGGGCTCTTTTTGGTTGGTAGGTTTTTTTTAGCACTGATTCAATTTCCTAATTTGCTGGTATTTTCTTCAGGTTTTCATTTTCTTCAAGGATTCAATCTTGGGAGGTTGTGTGTTTCTGGAAATTTATCCATTTCCTCTAGATTTTCTAGTTTGTGTGCATAGAGGTGCTTTTAATAGTCTGATAATCTTTTATATTTCTTTGGGATAGGTTACAATGTCATCTTTATCATTTCTGATTGTGCTTCTTTCTATCTTCTTTTTTTTCTTTGTTAATCTACCTACTGGTCTATCAGTCTTGTTTATTCTTTCAAATAATAAGTTCTTAGGTTCATTGACCTTTTGTATGGACTTTTGGTTCTTAATGTCTTTCAGTTCTTCTCTGATTTTAATTATTTCCTTTCTTCTACTAGCTTTGGTGTTGGATTATCCTTTTTTCTTAGTTTCTCTAGTTGTCATGTTAGATTGTTAATTTGAGATCTTTCTACCTTCTTGATGAAGACATTGAGAGCTACAAATTTTCTTCTTAACGCTGCTTCAGCTACATCCCAAAAGCAAAGGTAAGTTATGTCTCTGTTTTCCTTAATTTTAAGAATTTATTTTATTTCTTAATTTTGTTGTTTGCTCAAGAGTTATTCAGAAGCAAGTTGTTCAATTTTCATATTTTTGTGTAGTTTTGAGAGATCTTCTTGGTACTGATATCTATTTATATTGCACTGTGTTCCAAGAGTGTGGTTGGTGTGATTTAAATTTTTTTGAATGTATTGAGACTTGCTTTATGGCTGAGCTTGTGGTTGACCTTAGAATATGTTCTGTGTGCAGACAAGAAGAATGTAAAATTTGTGGTTGTTGAGTGGAGTACTCTATAGATCTCAATTAGGTCCATTTGTTCAAGTCTTGAGTTTAAGATTCCATATGAATTTTAGGATGGATTTTTCTGTTTCTTACAAAACTGCCACTGGGACTTTGATCGGGATTGCATTAAATCTGCAGATTGCTTTGGGTAGTACTGACAGCAATAGCAAATCTGTCAATCCATGAACACAGTAAATCTTGCCATTTATTTATATATTATTTATTTCAGCAACACTTTTTAGTTTTTAGCATACAAGCCTTTTACCTCCTTGGTTGAGTTTATTTCTATTTTTTTATTTTGGATGCTATTATAAAATAATTTTTGTCTTATTTTCCTTTTTGTATCATACATTGTTAGCATATAGAAATGCAACAAATTTTTTGTGTTGATTTTATTGTATAACTTTGCTAATTTTGTCCATTGGTTCTAGTAAATTTCTGGAGTGTAGAATCTTTAGGGTTTTCCACACAGAATATCATATTGTCTGCAAATAGGTGATTTTACTTCAAGCCATAGCATTTTTTAATGTTGGAGGATTTATAGTCCATGTGAATTAATAATAATTAAGATTTTTAAATTGATATAAAGAAATATTTTTTAAAATTGATATAAAGAAATTTTGCCCTAACATTTGAATAATAAAGTGTTTTAAAACCAAGATTACAAACTATCTTTGAAGCAATAAATAGAAGGACATGTAATACCAAAACAGGTGAGAACCATAAAACCTGCAGAGCTTTGCTATTGATTACAAAGAAGCAAAACTGAATAGTCTGTTTATTCCTCATGGAAATACCTTAGGAGGTGATATTAATAAAAATTTTAAAAACTGAAATCAATAAAAATAAAAGATAAAATTAGTAAAATATATAGGAAAGTAAAATAGATAAAAGAAACGTTTTATAAAAGGTGTTCCTTTGATAAGGCCATTGACATAATTAAAATGTACATCAATGCAATTAAAAAGCAAATTGGCACCCTTAAAACACAGAGACAAGATTAAATATACAAATGTGTTAAAATAATTCGAAGCAGCAATTAAGTGTAACGCTAGGAAAATAACCAAAAAAAAAAAAAAAAAGACCACACACACAGAAAAGTACATAATAATCTGGCAAACTGCACGTTATAAACATGATTCAAGAAGAACTAGAAAATTTCAACAGACCAATTACAAAAATAGATTGCAAAAGTGTTTACAGATTGGCCTTTTAAAAAGGTAACATGTCAGATTGTTTCACATTTCTAGCAAATAACAGATAAATTGAATGTTATGTAAATTATTCAAGTAAATCCAAATAAATGAAATGCTTCCCGGATCATTTTATGAAGCCAGAACAAATTATTACCAAAACTTGATAAATCTAGACAATGAAAATTACAAAAAATTCTCAAATATTAATATAGTTCCAAAAATTAAAATAAAATATTAGTAAATAAAATCTAAAAATTTAAAGAATAATTCATTACAACCAAGTTAGATTTATTCCAGATATATAGAAATGGTTAAAAATTATGAAATATAACAAAATAACTCATTGGCTCAATAAATAAAAGACTAAAATCTTCATATGAATTTTCAAAAATGATGCAAATATTTGATAAAATTAAAAATCAGTGCTGACTATGGGGAGTAAAAACTTTGGGAAAAATAGAAATTAGAGGAAAGTATTTAAATATATAAAGTATGTTTAACAAGAGCCAATTGAATAAAGAAACTGTTCTAAATGTTGATTTGCTGAAGTCATTTACATTAAAATTAACAGCAGAAGAGGGATACCTCCCATTTGGAGGTTCCAGTTACTTCAATATAATAAAAATAAAAAATAATTACCTAAAACTATAATCATATCTACAGAAAATCCAAGATAATCTAATATTTTTAAAGTGACCAAAATTATTTGTTAAATCATTTATGATTATATACAGAAGTTGATATAGAAACAAACACTGAAAATATGTACATATTATTAAATAACATTGATAATTAACATAAGAAAACAACAAAGTTTAGAGATAAATGTAGTGATAACATTATCAAACATGTACAAAGCCTCAATGAAGAACCTGAAAGACACACAGTATACGTAAAAAATAAAATAAAATAAATACATTGAATCACATGGATTTAATTTTTTTATGTCACTTTCTGACTTGTTAAAGTGCAAAAATTAATAAAGTTAAAGCAATTTTAGCTAGATTCTCAATTTTTAATTTAGCTGGAAAAAATTATCGTAGCCTTCACACAGAGGAATATGTATGTCTTAGGCTGTCAAGTGTACTTATGAAAAAGAAACAGCAGGCCAGGCGCGGTGGCTCACCCCTATAATCCCAGCACTTTGGGAGGCCGAAGCAGGTGGATCACGAGGTCAGGAATTCAAGACCAGCCTGACCACAGGGTGAAACCCCGTCTCTACTAAAAATACAAAAAAAATTATCCCGGCGTGGTGTGCTCACCTGTATTCCTAGCTACTCAGGAGGCTGAGGCAGGAGAATCCCTTGAACTTGACAGACAAAGGTTGCAGTGAGCCGAGATTGTGCAATTGCACTCCAGTCTGGGCGACAGAGCAAGTCTCTGTCTCAAAAAATAAAGAAAGAAAGAAAAAGAAAAAGAAACAGCAGAAATAACCGATCTGATCTGATGTTAAACTATCATAAAGCCACATTAATGAAGAGTTGAACCAGACACACAGATCAATGTAAGAAAATAGGTAAGCAGTTAAAACTAATATTAATGGAAATTAAATATGTGACAAGAGAGATATTACCTGAAGTCAGAAGGAGAAGTAGTCTGTTTAAAAATTAGCAAAAATGAGTATGGATAAGGAAAAAAATAATTTGAACATTTCCATCATGCCATATAATTGTAAAATGCTGATAATTTATAAATCTAGATATTTACTGCAATATTCCTGTACTTGATATGTCAAAAACAAATGAAAAAATAATAAACAATGAAACAAAAACCTGGAAACAAAGTGAATACTTTTCCTTGGAGAAAAAAAATGAACTTAGTACAGCCATCCTTTGGAATTTCATGCAGACACTAAAAGAAATAATGCAGCTGTCTACCAGTTGCTTTGGGAAGATAAGGATAGGTTAAAAAAATATGCAAACACATGTATAATATGGATCTAATTTTTTACAAAAGAATCAGTGACAATTGTCTTTGTTTGTGTGTGCACATTCTGATGTAAATATATACAAAGGCAAGTTACTAAGCATGCGCCACAATTTAAGTCTAGAAGTGAAAGAGCTTGACTGGGGAACACAGTGGTGGGTGTACTTTATAGAACCAAAACCAAGACCACCAAAGCTATCATCATGTCTGTACATGGTGTGTGGGTGTGTGTCATGAAAAGGTAGATGAAAATCTGTTCAATAACCTGATAATGATAACAAGGATGGGAATTCAGATGGTTTTTACTTTTTCCTTACACAGTTCTGAAATTGTTGTAATCTTTTACAACAGCATATATTTTAAAAACACTCTTAGTCTACGGTGGTTTTAGACTTACAGAAAAATTGTGAAGACAGTACAGAGATTTGCCACATAGCCCACATCCAGCTTCCTCTATGATTAACACCTTATCTTAGTATGATAAATCTGTTGTAGTTAATTAAGGAATCCAATGTGTTGTTATTAACTAAGGCCCACACTGTTCAGTACCTGCTGTTCTTTCTGCCCTAGGATCCCTAGGGCTGTCACGTCTCCTTAGGCTTTCTCCTTTGCTGTCATGTCTCCTTAGGCTTGTCTTGAATGTGGCAGCTTTTCAGACATATCTCTTTTATGTGTGTGGATTACAGAGCAGGTCTTTCGTAGAATAAGCCTTGATAGTGATTTCTCTGATTTTTTTCTCATGAGGAGGTTGGGGTTATGGGTTTGGGGAGGACCACGGAGGTAAAACACCATTCATGCCATACCATGTCCAGGTACACCGTCAACATGGCTTATTACTGTTGACCTTGACCTTGACCATCTGGCCGAGGGTGTGTCTGTCTGTCTTCTCCACTGAGAGTTACTCTTATTCTCCCCTTTCCATACTGTGCTCTTAAGGCAGAGTCACCACACGGTTAACACAGAACAAGGGAAGAGTTAGGCTCCAGCTCCTTGAGGAAGAAGTACCTACTTAAGAATTCTTCTGCATGGCAAAGTGATCTTTCCTCTCCATTTATATACTTATTTATTTAGATCAGTATGGACTCAAGGATATTAATTTGCACTCAATTATAATCTAATATAACTTTATTTATTGTTGCTCATATTATCCCGGTTTTGGACATTAGGGGCATTTTCAGTTGCCTCTTGTGTCGCAATCATTATTTTTGCAGACTTTTTTTTTTCTAGCTCTGCAAGGTGCTCCAGGCTAACTTGTATATTTCCTGCCCCAGGACTTGCCATTTACCCACAGAGGCCTGGTTCCTTTTATGTGAGAATGGTATGAGAAACTGAAATCACGTTCCAGATTGCTTGGGGGTTCCTTGCTACTGCATTCTTATTGCTTCTCGCCCTCTCAGCAGACACAGGGAGGAAATACCTGTGTGTACACTAACCTGTGCACCTTCACAAACCCACAAATGTTTCTGGATGTACCTGTCCATATCAATGCTCACCCGAATCAGAATTCACGCTGATGTGTCAATCTGTAATTCATACTATATGGAGCATTCTAGACTCTGCTTGTCTGTAACCTCCTACTTCAACACTAAGAAACCTTGCTTTGCTGTTCCCCATCTGTTACTTCACTGATCAATTCCAACAATCCCAGTATACGTCCATAGCGGTATCAGAAGTGTCAACCCACAGTTCCAAAGGAAGCAGCATTATCAACTAGAGCACAGCTTATGTGCATGTGTGCCTGCCCTGGGTTCCACAGATTCCACTCATGTCCACAGTTACTTACGTCAGCACCTTCTTCTCCTATCCCTTTCAATTAGGTGGTTTCCTCTTTCTGTAATTTAGTTAAATTGTTTTTGTCATATTCTTAATTCTATCGTGGGATCCTAAACAATTTACATTTATTTGCATACCTTAATGCTCACCGCTTGTGTTGTAAAGTCGTCATAGGTTCTACAAATCATAGTGACATTCCCCATTACAGTATCTTAGGGAATAGTTTCATTGCCCTAAACTATGCCCAGGGCTTCACCTAGTTAAGCCTCCCATGCTACCTTTTCTTCCCAGCAACCACCCATCTTTTGATCATTTCTATACTTATGCCTATTCCAGAATGTCATATCATTGGAATCATGCGGTACATTTTCATGTCTTCAGATTGGCTTCCTTCACTTACCAGTATGCACAATATGAATTTGTGATACATGTCTGTCTTTTTGTGGCTTAAGAGCTCGTTTTTCTTTATTGCAGGATTCTTTTCCATTGTGTGAATATGTCACTTTTTTATCCATTCACCTATCAAAGGACATCTTGTTTGATCCCATATTTTTACAATTATAAATGGCGCTGCTGTAACCATTTGCATTCAGGATTTTATTTCTGGATATAAAAACTTCAAAATAGTTGAGTAAATATCAGTGAGCACGATGTTGGGTCATATGGAAGATGACAGGTAGCTTCGTAAAACCTGCCAGCCTGTTTTTCAAAGTGTTTGGACCGTTTTGTCTTCCCATCAGCAATGAACAAAAGCTCTTGTTGCCCTACGTCTTCACCAACACTTGCTATTGATCAGTTTGTTTTTTTAGTTCAGCTGTTTATATATGTATAGTGGCACATGATTGTTATTTTAATTTGCAATTTCCTAATGTCAAATGACCATCTTTTCATGTGCTTATTTGCCATATGTATATCTTCTTTTAGAGATGTGTATTCCAATCTTTTGCCAATGTTTAAATTGTATTTGTATTCTTATTCCCAAGTTTTAAGGTTGTCATATATGTGAGTTCTTTATCAGATGTGTATTCTGAAAATATTTTCTCCCTATCTGCAGTGTCTATTTTGATTCTCTTAAAAATGTATTTGCTTAAGCAATGGCCAGATGTGGTGGCTCATGCCTGTAATCCCAGCCCTTTGGGAGGCCAAGGTGGGCAGATCACCTGAGGTCAGGAGTTCGAGACCAGCCTGGTCAACATGGCAAAACCCCATGTCTTCTAAAAATATGAAAATTAGCCAGGCGTGGTGATGCGTGCCTGTAATCCCAGCTACTTGGGAGGCTGAGGCAGGAAAATCACTTGAACCTGGGAGGTGGAGGTTGCAGTGATCAGAGATTACACCACTGCACTCCAGCCTGGGTGACAGAGCGAGACTCTGTCTCAAAACAATAAATAAATAAATGTATTTGCTTAAGAAGAAGTTTTGATTTTAGAAAATTCCAACATATCTGTAGAGTTAATTCGTGTGAAAAGTGTAATTTTTTTAATAGATGATGATCCTGATGGTATAGATGTCCAATTTTCCAGCACCATTTGTTGAAAACACTATCCTAACTTCATTGATCTGCCTATTTCTTGGTCAAAGATCAATTGTTTTTGTTATGTGGCTCTGTTTCTGAGTTTTAAATTCTATTCCATTGATATATTTGTCTATTCTTTTGCAAACCCCATGCTATTTTTATTACTGTAGCTTTATAGTAAGTCCTTACTATAATTGGGCAGTTCTCCAACTGTGTTCTTCATCAATATTGTGTGTCTTTTGTTTGGTGTATTTAGTCCATTCTCATTAAAGCCCATTACTGATATGAAATATAATTGGATTAATATCTACCATATCTGTAACTTTTTCTATTTGTATCATTAGTTCGTTCTTTTTCCCCTCATTTTCTGCTTTATCTGCTAACTGAGCATTTTATATATTTTTTAAATTTTCTCTCCTAGCTTATCAATTACATTTATTTATTTACAAAGTACTTAACTTAGAGTTTCCACTATACATTTTTAAACCAATCTAAGCCTACCCTCCACTAACACGATGCCACCTCCTATGCAGTGCATGTACCTTTCAAGAGTATCCCAAGTCCTCTCTTCCATCCCCTATGAATCTGCAGTCATTTATTTGTTATAGTTACTTAAACATGGCTAATATTATTACTTTAACAGTCATCTTTTAGAACAGTTAACAGTAAAAACAATAAAGTTTTATTGTACCTTCATTTATTACCTTCTTAAATCTTGGCTGTGGGCTTCCCTAAATACTCCTACTTAGAGAAATTCCACATCTTGCTGCTCTTCTGGAGGGAATCCGTGGCTATCATACTGGAGCCCTGTGGGGTGCAGCAAGGTGCGAAGGAGGATTCCATAACTTCATGATATTCACGAGCTCCTCCCTCCATCTCACTCACACCCACTGAGGTGAGACAGAAAGGAAAGAGGGGGCTGAGATGAACTTTTCCTTCCTCCAGGTGGTTCAAATCTCTGGGTATATTCCACAAGGATTGCTCTTCCCTCCTCTTCCCAGAGACACTAGAGCATCTTCTGCAGCTGGAGTTCCTAGAGATAAAACCCACAAAATTGTGGGCCCCCCTGAAGACTGTGACCCCTCAGAATCTCTTACTCTGATGCTAGTCCATAACCAGCTCCAGCAACACATCAAAATTTCCATTTAAATCTCCCGCCAGTTTGTGGCAGCAGCTGTTTCTGCTCCAGGTAAGCAGGTCTCAGCTGTGACTCTGTGGCTTGGCCCCTCAGCACTTCAGCGTGGCAGTTTTCCCTCTATCCTCAGTTCTCCGATATGTTTATAAAAGTTGTTGATTTTCTGTTTGATTTTTTCCCAGCACTGTCTTGTTACAGGAGAGCAGTAAAGACTTCTCTGATTTTAAATATTAGAGCTGAAACTGGAAGTTCCACATCTTCTTAGATAAAGAATAAAAGGAGTAAGTATTCATGAGGAAAACTGAAAACCCTACAGAGGGGGTAAGTAAAATGTAATGAATTAAGGTCTTAGAAATGACCAAGAAGATGAAATCTAGGCAATGGGTTGAGGGATTAATTTTGTAAAATAGGAGAAAGATTTCCTCATCAGGAAAGATTAACAAAGAAAGATAAATATAATGACAAGATTTGAGATATCTCATTTGGAATAGATTTGATATTTTCAATAAAGTAGAAATCAACTAGTTTGGATTAAAGTGGATTTAGTAACTTGAGCAAAGTAGAAATTATTCTTAATAGAGGAATATAACAAAGAATGAATTAAAATGCTAATCTGTTTATTCTGAATAAGCAGGGAGAGGCCACCCGATGTTAAGGGATGTGTTTTCACACTGACGTTCAGTGATCTCATCTCCTGACTTTCCCACATCGGGATTTGGAGGGAAGAAAGTGGATGGGTGCCTTCCCTTTGTGTGTGTCTGCCCCCTAATCTCCCCCTAATCCCACATTGGATCGGGTTCAACCATAATGACCTCAATTTACCTTCACCTCTTGAAAGACCCTTCTAAATACAGTAACATTGGAAGTCAGAGCTTCCGCGTATGAATTGTGGGGGACGCGACCCTATCTACAATAGCAGGCAAGGTGAGTGGTGCCAGGATAGTGTGGGGCGCACCTGAGAAAGTGAAACGATGTCAGTAAGAGAAAAAGAAGCAAGACTCAGAGAGGCCAATCGCCTCTCCATGGAGAGGGTATGGAGACTGCAAGTCCAGAGGGAAGCCCAGGGCCCAATATTCACAAGACACTTGGTGCAAGTGGAGTAAACACTGACTCCCGACGACTCACCGTTTAGACGGCTCGATGACACAAGGCTTTTCGTTCAGCAAGAGATGAACACGCTTCCTCTCGCTTGCTATTAGACCATGGACAGTTCTTGTTTCAGAAATAAAAAATGTTACTTGTGGTATGGCTGCTTGTGTTGAAGATTTCACCTTCTCTAAAAATGAATTTGGAAAAGTTCTCAGATTATCCACCTGGTTCTCTCATTGACAACTCCACAGATCAGAACAATGGGTAAACTTTGGTTCCACTCCTGCCTCCTCTGAAACACTGGTGGGTGACTCCAGCCTCCCTAGCATGACTCTACCCTGAGTGCACAACAGGGGCCCTGACTCCCCATTACAGGCCCTGACTCCCCATTACGGGGCCCGGCTCCCCATTACAGCCCATCCTTAGAATCACTTCTGACACAACTGTCTTGAGACATCCCAATAAAAAATCCCATGGGATCAATGCATTCATTCTAAGAGTCCTACCACACTACACAGAGCAGATCAGGGTTCTACCTACCCTAGCTGTCTCTGAACATAACCCCCACTGATTGTTGGAAATAATGACTTAGCCACATGCTACAAAATATTATTTCTGTGACTGTAACTTCTTAGGAAAATGTAGTTAGAATTAAAACAAAAATTATTGTGAGGGAAGAGTCCTCAAAGTGTTCCACTAAACTGTAGGTGAGCTAAAAAAAGCCTGTGGGCGAATTGCCAGAGTATTCATGATAAAACCTACATGATCTTACCAGCACACTAGAATCAACTTGGGAGCATTAAAAAATAGGAGTTCTCGGACCTCAGCTCAGAGCAATTGAATTAAAAGCTCTGGGGGTGAGGCCCAGGCATCTGTGTTTAGTGAAGTGCTCCTGAAGACTCAAAGGCACAGGAAGGGCTGAAGGCCCCAGCAGGAAGCAGAGAAACAGAAAATCCGAACACAGCTCGGGTGTGTGAGTCTGAGCCCAAACACCCATGGGCTGACTGGGAATTACAGATCACTTAGAAAATGAAGTCTTTGTGTAATCTGGGAAGATGAATTTTCTGTGAAGATTATTAGGGTTATTTCAAAGCAAATATTCCACCTATTTAACAATATGAGCTATTCTTAGTCATGTCGTGATTACACTTCCATGCAAATAATTCATATGCTGTTTAAACTTTGGCTGGGTGAGGTGGCTCACGCCTGTAATCCTACGGTTTTGGGAGGCTGAGGGGGAGGATTGCTTGAGCCCAGGAGTCTGAGGCCAGTCTGGACAACATAGTGTGACTTCATCTCTACAAAAAAATTTTAAAAATTAGCCTGGTGTGATGGCTCACTCCTGTAGTCCCAGCTACTCGGGAGGCTGAGGCAGAACGGCTTGACCCTGGAGGCAGAGCTGCCATTTTAAGCAAATGACTGAGCCTATTTTTTTTTTATTATACTTTAAGTTCTAGGGTACTTAAATGTTAGACCTAAAACCATAAAATCTCTAGAAGAAAACTTAGGCAATACCATTCAGGACATAGGCATGGACAAGGACTTCATGACTAAAACACCAAAAGCAATGGCAACAAAAGCCAAAATTGACAAATGGGATCTAATTAACTAAAGAGCTTCTGCACAGCAAAAGAAACTACCATCAGAGTGAACAGACAACCTACAGAATGGGAGAAATTTTTTACAATCTACCCATCTGACAAAGGGCTAATATCCAGAATCTACAAAGAACTTAAACAAATTTACAACAAAAAATCAACCCCATCAAAAAGTGGGTGAAGGATATGAACAGGCTGAGCCTATTTTAATCTCAGTTTGCTGACCCAATGTAGAAAGGCCTGCATGGCACCTTTGCTTCTGTGTAAATAAGTGTGCAGCGGGGCACCTTATTTTCTTCTTATATTGCTTCCATAGCATCGGCCCTTTCTGGCCCCTGATCACTTTCTCCTGATGGCTTGTCTTTAGCCCTCCTTCTGTGGCTGTGATTTTGGGCTTCCCAGGTATTTTCTAGGACTGGCTTTACGGTTGCTGATGTTCACACTGCATCCTCCAGGTCTATGGTTGTGATAATGTTTTACATAACTAGTAGACTAACATTGTTAAAGATCAATATACTAAAATATATGAAGAATACATACAGAAAATACATAATTTCTTCTCTCAAGTTTTCTTTAATGCAGTCGGGGTTATACAATGCAATTGAAAGGAAATGATACAACTAGAGCTTAAGTTCCACATGAATTAAACACGGGAAGTCAGGAAAGGGGAACACGAGCTGTGGGCTAAAGAGATTATGGAAGACACCAAAGAAAGGTCGGAACTCTGGTTCTCTGTTGCTGTGTAGCAAAGCACCTCAAAGTCTTGAGGCTCGAACACCTTATTATTAACCCTCACAGTCTGGAGATTGAGCAGGCTTGGTGCGGGTGTCGAACTTGGGGTCTCTGGAGCATTTGGGTCTCATAGTTCCTGCCTCTGAATTCCCTGGAATGCTGGTCTGGGTCGGCCCTCCAAGGTGCCCAGCTCAAGTCCTGGCAGCTGATGCTGGCTCCCACAGGGGCGCAGGTGGGACCGTCCACTGCAGGTCCACGTTGCCTCTCAATCAGTGGCTTCCCAGAGCCCAGCAGCTGCTTCTAAGAGCAATAGACCCAGAAGCAGAAAGTGGATGCTGGCCAAGCCCAGAAACTGGCACAGGATCTCTCCTTCCTTATGTTACTAACTATGCCTCCTTCATGCCCAGATTTAAGGGGAGGGCACACAGCCCCCACTGCCCCATGGTGACAATGCCAGAAAAGCCCCATGGCGACAATGCCAGAAAATGCTTGGCCATCTTTAGTCAACCTTAGTGCACTTGAAGGTAGTGGAAATGAAATCTGGGTGTTAGGAGGGAGTGTTCCCAGAGAGGACACCCTCTGCAGGGGGAGCTAGGAAGAGGGGACAGGCTGTTTCCAGTGTGCTTGGGACAGCAGGGTGGCTGGGGTGTAAGTTCCATTTTGCTAAAAGCATTGAACACCATGGTGAAGAGTAGGTGAGTGGAGTGCTTCCCAAACTATCCGTGGTAAAGGGCAGATTTTCCCTCAGTCCATCATTGATCGGTGTCTTTGAAAACCAGGATGAAAATGATTTACTAGAGAAATAAAGTTAAAAAGGCATCAAATGTAAGCCTAGCTGTTTTCTTATTATTACATACGATGGACGTAAGACTGTTCTGTTAAATAGCTATAAAGGTTTCTAAATGTACTCTCAACATCTGCATTTTTTGGGTTTGCTGTTGGCTGGCAGCAAACATCTTGTCTTGAAGACGGGCTATAGACCATGGACCATCCTTTGAGTCACAGCTGGAAGAGCCAGACCCTAGAACTTCAAAGTGAGAATAATTACTTTAATTTTCAGGGGTTATGGGCATGTTTGTTTCTATTTGTTTATTTTTCTCCTACTCACATTGGATTATAAGATCCTTGAGGGAAAGAATACATTCTGACTTTTAAAACTTCCTAAAATAGCTTATCTGTGCAAGGCTGTTAAAAAGAAAAGGTCTTTACTTCAACAACACAGTGGAATTTCTTCCTGCAATGCAAGAAGTTTCAAAATATGCAAATCTATAAGTGTGGTAAGCTATATTAACAGAATGAGAGACAAAAATCACACAATCAACTCATTAGATGCACAGAAAGCATTTGACAAAATTCATGATAAAATTTATGTAAAATCAGTCAACAAAAAGATATGGAAAGCATCCACCATCACACAATAAAGGCCTTATATGTGGAGCCCATAGCTGACATCATACTCAATGGCAAAAAATTGAGAGCTTTTTCTCTAAGATCAGGAACAAGACAAGGATGCCTGCAGTCACCACTCTATTCAGCATACTACTGGAGGTCCTAGCTGGGGCAATTAGGCAAGTGAGAGAAATAAAGGACATCCAAATAGGAAATGAAGAAGTGAAATTGCTGCTGTTTGCTGATGACATGATCTTATGTATAGAAAACCATAAAGATCCACCAAAAAACTGTTAAAACTAATAAAGGAATAAAGTTGCATGACACAAAATCAATACACAAAAAAGCAGTAACATCCTTGTACACTAACAATAGAATATCTGAAAAAGAAATAAAAAACAATAGTTTCAGAATTAAAATACTTACAAATACATGTTATCAAGGAAGTAAAAGACCTGTACATTTAAAACTGTAAAACAGAGATGAAGTAAATTAAAGAGGACACCAGAAAATGGAAAGATATTCTATGTTCATGGATTGGAAGGATAAATACTGTTAAAATGTCCATTCTACCCAAAGCAATCTATAGATTCAATGCAATTCCTATCAAAATTCCAATTTCTTTTTTTTTTTATTTGTTTTGAGATGGAGTCTTGCTCTGTTGCCCAGGCTGGAGTGCGGTGGCACAATCTCAGCTCACTGCAAGCTCCGCCTCCTGAGTTCATGCCATTCTCCAGCCTCAGCCTCCTGAGTAGCTGGGACTACAGGTGCCCACCAACATGCTCAGCTAATTTTTTGTTTTTGTATTTTTAGTAGAGATGGGGTTTCACCATGTTAACCAGGATGGTCTGATCTCGTGATCTGCCTGCCTTGGCCTCCCAAAGTACTGGGATTGTAAGCGTGAGCCACTGCACCTGGCCCCAGTTTCATTTTTTACAGAAATAGAAAAACAATCCCAGAATTCATATGCAACCACACACAAACACACACACAAAAAAATAGCCAAGGCAATCTTGAGCAAAATGAACAGAGCTGAAGAGATCACACTACCTGATTACAAACTATATTACAAAGCTATAGTAATTTTAAACACATAGTACTGACATACAAATAAACACATCGACAAATGGAACAGAATAGAGAGCCCAGAAATGAACCCAAGCATTTATAGCCAACTGAGTTTTGACAAAGATGCCAAGAACATGCATTGGGAAAAGGACATTCTCTTCAATAAAGGTGTTGGGAAAATTAGATATCCACATGCAGGTAAGTGTACATTTCACACAATTCACAAAACTCAACTCAAAATGAATTCTAGATCTAAACATAAGACCAGATACTGTAAAATCACTAGAACAAAGTGCAGGTGAAAAACTGCGTGACATTTGCCTAGGCAATTTTTGGATTGGACTCCAAAAGCTCAAGCAACAAAAGCAAACAAACAAACAAACAAAAAACAAATGGAATGACATCAAATTAAAACGTGTCTGCACAACAAATGAAACAACTAACATATTAAAGAGACAACCTGGCCAGGGGCGGTGGCTCACGCCTGTAATGCCAGCACTTTGGGAGGCCAAGGTGGGCTGATCACAAGGTCAGGAGTTCGAGATCAGCCTGACCAACACGGTGAAACCCCGTCTCTACTAAAAATACAAAAATTAGCCAGATGTGGTGGCACATGCCTGTAATCCCAGCTACTCCGGAGGCTGAGGCAGGAGAATCGATTGAACCTGGGAGGTGGAGTTTGCAGTGAGCCAAGATCGTGCCACTGCACTCCAGCCTGAGTGACAGAGCGAGACTCCATCTCAAAAAAAAAAGAAAAGAAAAGAAAAGAAAATCTACAGATTGAGCGAAAATATTTGCAAGCCATATATCTGATAAGAGATTAATGCAACACAACTTAAAAATGAACAGAAGACTTGACTAGACATTTCTTTTTTAAAAAGACACGCAGATAGGCTAAAGATATATGAAAAAATATTCAACATCACTAATCCTTAAGGAAGTGCAAGTCAAAACCATACGAAGAGATAGTCTCACATCCGTTACAACGGCTAATGCTGGAAAGATGAACAACAAGTGTTAGTGAGGATATGGAGAAAAGGGAAGCCTCGTGCACTGTTGGTGGGAATATAAATTAGCACGTCATTAGGAAAACTGTATAGAAATTCCTTTAAAAGTTAAACATAGAACTACCATGTGATCCAGCCATCCCACTTGTAGTTATACATCCAAAGCATCTGAAATCTGTATGTAGAAGAGTTATCTGCACGTCCACGTTTATGGCAGCATTATGCGCAATAGCCAAGCCATGAAGTTAATCTAAGTGCCCATCAATGGATGAATTGGTGAAGAAAAAGCGGTGTATAAATACACAATGGAATAACATTTCGCCTTAAAATGAAAGTCATTTTGTGATTTGCAACAATACGAATGAACCCAGAGGACATTACGCTAAGTGAAATAAGCTAGGCACAGAAAGACAAGTATTGTACGTTCTCACTCAGATGTGGAATCTCAAATAATTGAGCTCCTAGAAGTACAAAGTAGAGAGATGGTTGCCAGACACTGTGGTCTGAGAGAAAGAGAGATGATTGCGGAAGGACACAATGTTTTAGCAACTTAGAGAAATAAATTCCTTGAGATCTCTTGCCCAGATCTCAAGAAATTTGGTGACTATAGATAAGACTAGAGTATTGTATACATAGAACATCACTTTGTGCTCCATAAATATACGCAATTGTAATTTGTCAATTTACAATAAAAATATATTTTTGCTATTTTCTGTGAGATGACAGTCTTGCTAATAAATTCTTGGGAGGATTTGAAGCTGCCATGCATTGATTCACGGCAGTTTTCTGAGGAAAAAGTAATATTGAGAAACATAATCATCTTGAAGTCCAAAATCATGTTTGTGCCTGGAAAGTCAAGGTAGAAATCTCCTTTTCCTTACGTGCTCTATTACCTGGTTGTCTTTCACTTACATTAATGCAGCTGAAGGTTTGGGAACATTTTTGTATTAAATGTGTCACTTATGCAACAATAAGTTTTCATGCCCTAAAAAAATGCAAAAGTCTTGAAAATAATAAGCACAACAGACAGAAGGTGTGTGAATCAGTTTCTTTTAGTGCAAAAACAAAGAGGCCTCAAGTACAACATACCGTGTGTGTGGTAAGATCTTTCCTTTTGAAGGATAAACAAATTACCACAGTGTGTATCTCTGGGAGTTAGAAGGGGGAGAGGCTGGGAGTCGCCACACCCACCAGGTTCCATCCTTTTCAGTTGCTCCATTTTTTCCTTGTGTATCATAACACTTGGAGGAAGTCCCTCACTCAAGCCCAACTTCTTCCATAAGAAATATCGAGGTAGACCTCATTTATATGAACAAGTATTTAAACTTCGCACTTTACTTGGAGTTTAGAAATTTAGAATTACACACACAGTTCCAGCGTGGCTTTCGCCCAGTACATTGCATGTGTTATTTTCTCTACCTGTGCCAATTGCTACTGCACCGGTGAGCATAGATGGACGGTGGAGCCGTTGCCCCCTTAGCTCATGTGAGTGTTTCGTGAGGATGACCCTACCTGATTCTGGAAATGAGCATCCGAACAATAATTTTATACAAGCTTAGTGTTCTGTTTCCTCCTTCCCACACCCTTCCTCTCACCATCCCTTTACTCCAAACACATTTGAGTTAAGATTGGGAGCTGACCTCCCCACTTCCTGCAGAGCTGACAGGATGGCGGCTGCTGCAGGCCACCCACCTGCCTGGGACAGAGCACCAGCAGCAGGAGGGAGGCACCGGCCATCACAGGGGGCCTCCCCTACGCGGCAAAGCGAGGCAAATCAGCATTGTGAACTGCGTGTTCAAACACCTGTTTCCTCTGCTTTTGGCAGCTCCGTGAGGAAACTCCTCTCAGTCTTGACCCAGGAGAGTGCCAGAATATCGTAGGCACTTAATTAATGTTTGCTGAACGAATGCATAAATTCATCCCCACTGGTTCAACGGTGCAGACCTTCTCTTTGTGATCTGGGGTCCTTTTGAGCACTGGGCTGGGCCGAGTGACTGCTTTCCCCCCATCGTAGCCCCTCTGAGGGTTCGGCTGTGCTTTCGTCTGTGCCATGATTGCGAGAGCATCTGACCCATTGCAGGAGGCCAGGAAGCATCACATGAGTGAATAAAGGAAGGTACACATATACAGAGAGGCGTACATGCACATACATGTGGGCATATGGGAAAAATGAATATTTACATGCAGACATGCAAACTAATCCACAGGGAAGAGTCTTAGTTTGTGTGCCTTCAGCATCTTGGCCTGTACCCCGCTGCCTTCCCACTATTCTGGGAGTTTGGGGAGAAATTTGCTGAGACCTGCTCCTTTGGGGATGTCTGGATCTAGCAGTTTGCTGTCACGTGGTAGGGCTTACAGAGATGTGTTTCTGGAAAGAAGAAAAACAGAGCCTACGAATTCTTTCCTCATCATCGGGGTATCTGTCCTCCTGCTCAACCTCTTCCTCCTCCTCCTCCATCTCTTCCTGTTCTTCCTCGAACATTTTTATAGTGGTAAAATACACATAACATAAATTTACCATTTTAACCGTTTTTAAGCGTGCATTTTACTGGCATTCAGTACATTCACATTTTTATGTAACCATCATCACTGTCTATCTCCAGAACTCTTCCATCTTCCCAAACCCAAACCCTGTCCCCACTAAACACTCTCCTCCCGTTCCCCCTTTGCTCATCCCCTGGCACCTGCCACTCGCTTTCTGTCTCTGTGACTTTGGTTACACTCAGGATGTCACGTTAGGGGAACAATGTGTATGCGCCCTGTGTCGGGCTCACTGCACTCAGCACCATGCCCTCAGGCTCCTCCGAGCCGAGGCACGGGTGGGAATTCCCTTTCTGTTTAAGCTGAATGGCACCTCCTTGCATGGATCTACTACATTCCTTTGTTTTTCATTCATCCATTGCTGGACTTTTAGGTTGTTTCTGCCTTTTGGCTGTTGTGAACAATTCTGCTCTGAACATCAGTGTACAATGATTTGTTCAAGTCCCTACTTTCAATTTCTTTGAGTATATACCCAAAAGTGAAACTGTGGGGCCATATGGCGAATTCTACCCTTAACTTGTTGAGGAACCATGATACAATTTTCCTCACTGGAAACACATTCCCACTAGCAATGTGCACGTGTTCTAATTTCTCCACATTCTCTCCAACACTAGTTATTTTCTGTTTGTTTTGTTTTATAATGCCCATCCTAATGGGTGTGAGATGGTGTCTCATCGTAGTTTTGATTTGCATTTCCCTGATGAGAGAGATGGAGCCTGTTTTCATGTTTATCATCCATTTGTGCATCCTCTTGGAGAAAGCCCCTTCATGTCCTTAGTCCTTTTCTAATTGAGTGTTTTTTTTGTTTTTGTTTTTCTTTTTTTTTTTTGCTGTTGCGTTCTATGAGTTCTTTATACATTCTGGATATTAATTTTGTATCAGATATATGATTTGCTAATATTTTCTCCCTTTCTGTGCCTTTTTCCTCTCTTGGTAGTGTCTTTTGGTGCACACATTTTTTAATTTCAATGAACTCCAATTTTTTCTTTCTTTGTCTCTGATGTTAGTGTCCTATTTAAGAAATCGTTGCCAAAACCAATGTCATGAAGCTTTTGTCTCTGATGTTAGTGTCATATTTAAGAAATCATTGCCAAACCCAATGTCATGAAGCTTTTGTCTCTGATGTTAGTGTCATATTTAAGAAATTGTTGCCAAACCCAATGTTACGAAGCTTTCCTACGATGTTTTCTTCTAAGAGTTTTATAGTCTTAGCTCTTACATTCAGTGTTTGATCTGGGCTCCTCTTGACCATGAGGTCACATTTATTCTCCTAGCGTCTTATCAGTGACACTGTGTTTTATAGAATCTGCTTTAGTGCTAGATGAATAGCTAATAGAACAGGGTCAGCCCCAAATTTCAGGCTATCCAACTCCACTAGCTTGACTACAGCTGCGAATATCTCCCCAGAATAAACTTTACCTTCCTTTGTTGATGTGCAGAGCAAGGAAGGCAGTGCTTGCTATTTTGCACTTTTTTTTTCTTAGCTAATTTTGAAATACAAAACCATTTATTCTTCTGAATCTCTTCAAAACACTGATAACATCAACAGACAGTGTTAAATGGTAAAATTGCTCACCAAGGTATGTGTGGTGGCTTTTGCTGCGGTGTCCTTGCTCTGATGCTCTTTGAAGCATGCAGGGCATATTAAAGGTCTTCCTGGTGTATTAAGAAGAACAGCTACGGGACAAGGGGGCTATTTACTAGTGACGGGGGATATTGCCATACGTTTGCCCTGCTGGTGCCATTTGTCTAAAATATCCTTGTTCCAATCCCATGCACAGAAGGCTCAAGCTGACTGTTCTTTGGGAGAGAACGCTACGTTGCAATAATGCTTAATTTGGGAAAAACTGCGTTATGAATCAAGCACTGAGCAGTATGTGGGACATTTGGTTTTGAGTTGTGAACTTTCCTTTGCAATCCAGCATAATGTTGAAATGTCACCTAGGACTTAGTTTGGCTAACACTGGAATTTCACTATTTAAAACAGAAGATGTGGTATTAGGGCTGTAGCTCAGTTCCCTCAAACCTGAGCCAAAATCCAGCTCCAAAAAGATATCACTAGACTAACTAATTTAACAGGATCCTTTTGAGTAGCAATTAAAGAAGGGAAAATGTCCTAATTTCTGTAGTTATCACGACAACTGTCACTAGTAGTTGATCCGAAGCAGTGGTGGAGGCTGCAGTCCTGTTACACTCTAATCGAAATTCTGATGTTTCGATATATTGTAGTCTCTGTGTCACATAATTCCATAGCCAAAGTGCTCCATCAGCTATGCTTTGTTTAGAGGAACAAGCAGGAAATAAAAAATTAGCTTCATAATGGAACAGAAGACACTCCATCTCCCTGTCAGAGAGTGCTGCTTATCAGAATGCTTCGTGTACAATTAAGGCAGTCAATTCAGAAGGCATTCCAAATATTGTTGTTTAACAGTATAAAGAAATTAACAAAAAATGCATTGAGATGAGAGTGGTTCTGTCTTAGTGTAACGGGGGTTTTCTGCTTCCTTTTGTCTGTAGCTGGCCAGAGCTGTACTCTCGAGTCCTCAAAGCGTAGTCCTCTTTCCAGCAGCAGTCAGCCTCACCTGGGAGCCTGTCAGAAATACAGACTCCCAGGCCAGCCCCCAGATCCGTGTAATCAGCATTCGCATCTCCACAGACCCTCAGATGGTCTCCGTGCCCAGTACAGTCTGAGAGGCGCTGCCCTAAGTTCCTGGTGAAATTGGAGCCAGCACTGATAATGGCTGTGGTTCCCTCTGTGTGATCAGGAGCCCGTGCATCTGTGAATCCTCCTTGCTCAGAATTATGGACGGTCTTGTGTGTGCTGCCAGGGAGGAGGTGGGGCGCGCAGCAGCAGAGGAAAGCCTGGGATGGAGGAGGACACTTGACCTCACTTTCCTTTTTCAGAATCCTGGCAAGCAGGCGGGATGCGTCTTCACTCCGGTGCCAGGACCATGAATTTACAGGCAGGGCGCATAAAAAGCGAACCTTTTGATGACCCTCCCCGGTTTGCCTCTGGGCTGAGGGCGGTTGTTTCCTGCAACTTCCCTGATTAGCATGCATCAGGCGAGTCAGGGACCTGAGTGAAAACCTGCTCTCCAACGCCGCTGTCAACGTCCTGCCCTTCGATAAATGATCCAGAGCTGCTGCTCGGCGTGGGGATGGGAATGTGTTCAGGCACTAAAACCACTGCTTGCATGACATCATTCCATATCAGATTACACTGTAATGTCAGGAATGTAATCATTAGCATTTAAACATGCATAAAATTTAATTAACCTACTTACCAGTTTGCTTAGAACTTTTGAAGGGCTACCTAGAGTCCTCTCTAAGCGTTTTATTACAGAGTTTTGGAAAGCTCACAAAAGAGAGAAGTTCACTGGGATTTTTCTCCCTAAAGCTGATGGGCCGTGACAGATGAGCAGATGACCCGAGTTAATTATTATTGAATTCGTTATTACTGCTTTGTTGTCACCCAGCTCAGCCAGGGTAAAATGATGACAGTAGGTATCTCATTAAAACAGCTGTTTCAATTATGTAGCGGCAAATATTTAAAAAGCGAGCCTTCCAAGTTTAAAGCCGTTAACGAAGTTTGTTTGTGCTTGTTGTGCCAAGACGATGTGACCAAAAAGGAGGAGGAGGAGGAACGATGGGAGACGTTGATCAGCGCGGTGGCGCCAGAGGAGAGGCCGCCCCACACCAGCCCACACCTGTCTGGTCTGGCCAACTGCAGGGGGTGGCAGAGGGCAGGGAGCAGGGAGCAAAGGGCTTGGGTTTTCCCCACCATATCCCCATTTCAGGAGTCCATGTTAAATCTAGCTGTGTTTAAATCGTAAAGGAAAAGGGCTGTTTGCATGGATTTCTTTCCACCTACAAAACAGGATCTCAGCCAGTGTGCTTTACCATGATCACCTCACCTAGCTGAGACCCTTATGTAGGTACTCATCGAAATAAAGAAAAACTTCTCCCAGGTCCCCATTCAGGAAGAATGTCCTCACTGTCCGGTACTTGGAGTGACTTTGTATAGATGTTGGCTGTCTTTTATTAATACATATCCACCATGAGAGCATTCGATTACAGATAAAGCCCTGATAATTTATCAGCGAATCTGATTTTTTTTCTACCGTCAATATGTTGCTGACTTACAATTGATGAAATTCAGCAAAACTGTCAAAAGTGGAAGTTTCCTGTTTTCTCACTGGAATTTTCCTCCCGGTTTTATCACAAATGGCACATTCTCTCAATTCTGTGTTCAATGTTTTCCAGAGAGAGGACTCAGCTCTAGGCTGTCTCCTGGACTTATGATGTGTGTCCCTTCCCCTTGATGACCACATGACTCTGAGGCTGGAGTCCTCACATATGACCCTAATCAGTCCTGGGTCATGGATCACCATGCCAGCCAATTAGTTTCAGGCTGGGAAAATGTGGGTTCACCAGCCATCAGGAGGTGGGCTTCATCCCACTCTAGTCACTAAGTGAAGGCACATTGGGGTTCATGAAAGAGCTGAAGCAGGGTTGCACAATCATTCGGCCACTCCTGGGAAGACCCCGAAGGCGCAGACACCGGGGCTGAGCTTCACTCCCTGTGCAAAGCGCAGCACATTTGAGATGAAGACATCTGGGTCAGCAACCCTGGTGGCTGAGGAGGAATGGGGAGCTCTGAAGAAATAAACATCTTCTGGGAATTAGGGTGCAATTTGCGTTTGGAATTTGCCTGAGAATAAACTGTTCAACTTCTGTCCATCCAGGATAATTAGGTAGAAAATTTGCTTCATATTTGCTTGTGAGCCCTCCTATCCCATGGGTTTGTTCACAGTTCCTAAGAATGTTGCTTCATAACCTTGCCTACTACTGTGAGACTAGTTGCTGATTTAAAATATGAAAAATAAATCAATCAACTAATATTCTCCTATAACATGTCAGTCAACCCGCGTGACCACTGTAAAAATAAAACTGAGGCTCCATCAGGAAGGCACCGCAGCTGGAGGGGACAAATGCTTTTTGTATTTATGAAAGAAGAAAATGTTATCTGAATTCTCTAACAGTGAAAAAAGCCATTTGTGTAGTTCCTAAAATTAAAATTCTGACAGAGAACTTTAAATCAGAATAGTGAACATTTTGAAATTTACTTTTTTCTAGAGTTTCACATACATAAGGTGTGTCTAAGTTGACAGTGTAATATTAGAAACTCTTTAGAGAAAGGCTCTTCCCATCTTCCCCGTGGCCGATGTGGTAAGGATTTTTGTGTGTCTTATCGTCATCATATGGGCAGCTCGACAGGGAGGGAAGGGCCTGGAGGGGAGGGCTCTTTGGGGGACCCGACAAACCGCTTGGTGCGTCAGAACGGAGTGATTCCCAGAAACGAAAGGCTGCCTATCCCAGTGTGAGCTGGGGGGGCACGGGGAGGCCTTTGAGGCTTCACGGTGAAGGGTCGTATCTGTGCAGGAAGGAAAAGGGAGCTTGTTGAACTCTCTTTCCTTGTGATCTTCTTTACCACAGGAAGCCCCAGGAGAAAACCTGGCAGAGGTCTGTGTGGTTCTCCGCCTCTGGCAACGAGCATCCTCTGAAAAAGAGTCCGGCGCACAAAACAGGAGCTGACCTCCTGCAAACAGAAGGGAAAATCGTACGGGGGCCTTGTTTGCAATCTAATTTTCCCCAGAATATTTTAATTGTAAGTAATAGTCCCTTACATGTACCAGTTTAAGAAGCAGAAAAATGGCAGCAAGGGCTATACCTAATGCATTATTCTCAATGGGATTTATATTATAAATACATCTTAGAAATGTAGCTATATGTCCCTGAGAGAAAAGTTTTAAAACCATCTAACTTTTTAAGCATTAGTACCCTAATGTACTAAACAGTTTTAAAACCATCTAACTTTTTAAACATTAGTACTATTCATTCCAGGAATTTGAGTTACCAAGATTTCTATAATCATTGCATTAATATTATTACACAGTTCCTCTTGCAATACCTGGAAGAGTACTTATTTACTGTGTTATTGTGTGTTGGAGATTTATTGCATATCTTATTGTCTCCATCCCACACAACAGCCTTGCAAAGAGGCACCATTTGTCCTCAATAGAAGAATGAGGCCGGGGGAATGGGGTCAGTGGCCCCAACTTCATTTCCACAGCCCTAGGGCGGCCGCAGCTGTCTAGGGCCCCCATCGTGTTCAGCCTGTGGTGGGAAGGCGCCACCGGACAGGCAGGGGTCCAGGGTGTCTCTCCAGGAGAGCTCCTCAGGGACCATGTGGTCTGTGCACACCTTCACCTTTGAGGTGCTGGCCAGGGAAGCAGCTGCACCTGCTAAACCCACCCAGATGCGTCACGTGACCCTAGGATCATGTCGGGACCCTGTGTCCAGAGTCACCAGCGGCTGTAAGTCAGCCCCTGACCTGCTGAAGCCGTCCACTGATGTGTGTCTCTTGCACCTCCAGCTTTGCTTCCAGCTGCAAGGGAACTTGGAAAACTGAGCACACGCTTCGCCCTGTCGGGGTGCCCCTCTCCTGGGTTCATGGCTCTGCCTCCCCCACGCCCAATTCCCATCTGGCCACACAGAACCACCACCACTGCCTCTTCACTCGTGCCTTCCTGAGAGGTTTGAGATTCTGTGGATGCCACTGTTTTCTTCATTCGGCTTTGGCACCCAAACAAAGGTAGCAGGTCAGGGAAGGAGGAAGAACAGCACGAGAACAGGCAGAGAGAAGCCAGGGCTGGCCTTCCCTTAGCGGACCTCCCTACAATATCTCAGCCATTCCTAGTCTTTGTCCCCAGATCCCCCTTGAATTGAATGAACTTGATTTGTGACAAAGTGTGACTACAGATGGAATGACTTTGGATGGAAGAAGGTGCACATTTTTAAGTATTTTGGGAGTCTATCAGAAGCAAAGCATAGGCGAAAAGATAGAGAAAAATTGGAAAGATCTGTGATAGAGCCACAATACAGCTGGGGTGCCTTCAGTACACGGCTGAGCAGGCGGCAGGTTCCGCTGGAGGCACACTTCATTTTTTCAGATCAAGGGATTGTTGGCATGAAATTTAATTTTGTTGAGAAATACAAGATTTCTAGGAAGACTTTGGGATTCTGTCATTACCGTGGCATGTTGTCAGACCCAGCCGGATGGTAAGAATCTATGAAGTCAGCTTCATCCCTTACATTGTAAAACAGTGAAAATAAGCACCACAGATTGGAGAAAAAATAACACTGACTTCTCTCTGGATTTACCTACGCCATTAACATTGCAAACCAATAAACCACAGAGGAAATTCTAGGGTGTGAGGCCAGGTGAATCAAAGCTTCCAGAATGTCATCGGAACCCACGTGAAGTGGAGTTGACAAGTTCTGTGCATCTCTAGTTATCACTGTCACCATCCCCATTCACTTCCATCTCATCATCTGCTTAAGAAAGAGCAGCATGTTTTCGTCTTTATGTTCCTGTCCTCATAGGTCCCCTCTTCCTCAGTGTGCTTTGGTCACAAAGAAGAAAATTACACAATAGCATTGTGAAGGGACGTATGTCCAAAGATGTCAAGAACTAAACACTTAATGGAGAAACTACTGTACAGTAAGCATCAGACAGGAATTAGGAGAGTAACTGTCTTTTCAAAGCCAGTGACGTTAATTGGAAAGTTGCAATAGGCTGTACCCTAAATCAACGTTCGACAAAGATCTCATCAGTTAGGGGTTTGCACATGGATAAAGGGCGTGATCCATGGACTGTACACGGTGCAAAATTCTTGCACAAACATGGGAGCCTGAGGTCTGGAAGGCTCAAGGAGCAGCACCAGGCCACACAGCTGACATGCTCCCAAGAAGGACTGTCTGCCTCCAAATCATAGCTTCTCCATTTTGACTAAAGTGCTTTTATATTTCACTATGATTCATGGTAAAAAGTCTTTGCAAATTTAAGGTAAACTCATTTTTTAAAGATCGAATCCCAAAGCACAAAGACGTACCAGAAGCAAGACGTACCAGAAACAAAACCCTTTTACCTTTTGGTAAACAAATAAAGCCAGTGTCTCCTGAGATAAGCAGAGGTGGTCGATCCTCACCAACAGATCAATCACCATCCCACATGGAGATGCACCTGAGAGTTTCCACTTTCTCAGGAAGGCCAGCTAAGTGGGATACCTCAGTTCCCAAAAACCTGGCCCTTCATCATGCCAGGAAGCTGACAGTTCCGCTGAAGAATGAAAATGGCAATATGGTAAATTGGGATCAGATTATCTTGTGAGAGCTCATTCCCTCAGCAAGACTGGCGATTTCCCATTCTTTATGAACTGGAACCTGGGAAACTCTTGACATTTGGTGGGATTTTTTTTTTTTACCTTAATTCTGGAAAGTATTTCGTAGCTAAAAATTTGTTCACACATGTTATTTGTTTTTGTACACACAGAAAACTTAAGTTGTATTATTTCATTTCCCCCACCAGAAATGCAGATTCCCAAGACCAGAAGGGCAAAGGCTGGGGCCACACAGGTTGTGAGCAGGAGAATTAGAATTTCATTTCTAAGATGAAGCTGTTGTAACCTCCCTGGGAAATGTCACCCCATTTAACGTAGGTAGTGCAGTATTTGTGTGTATATATCTGCAATGAGTAATACATCACCTGCCCAATTTGACATATTATTTGAGACAGGAAGACAGAATACTCTAACAATATAGAATAATCTATGTCTGGTATCATCATGGTTTTGGGGGAGAATCACTAGCTTCTCTCTCTCTCTCTCTCTCTCTCTCTCTCTCTATATATATATATATATATACACGCAAGTGTGGAAGTTTAATTACTTTGGTTTTTAAGTTTTTCTAATAAAGGAAACAGATAAGAAGCAAACCTAAAGCTTAAGAGGCTGCACTCAAAACGGTGTGGAAGAGAAAAATAACTCATTTCCTAAATGCATATCGTATATAACAAAAAGGTTGTTCAAATATGTATTATGCTGCAACTCAGATTATTTTAATGGGAAAATGTTGGGGTAATAAATCAATGTTTCAATTTCACAGAAAATAGCTTTAATTGCACAGATATCATGTTATTCTAGTTACATTTATAGGAATCTGTGAAAAATAAAATTGCTTTTCTAATAGTTTGTTAGGTGGTTGTGAATCTTCAGTAAATGGATTTGACAAATGAGGAATTGGTAATCATTTTCTAAATACATGCGTCTCTGTTGGGATTCCTATTTAAGAACACATTGAAAAATAGGAGGAGTTGAGGAATAAGAAGGCCGTATCTTCGTTTCAGATCACATCTACTGATTTGTGTTAAGCGAATAGAACTTTCAAGGGTGCCACGCCCGCATTTGCCCATGCATTGCTGCTTATGTCGGCTATTTATGGGGACAACCCACAAGACACTAAGTCCCTGGAAACCTGTGTTTCGTGGGGCTCTGCGGCTCCCGTGTCTCTTAGTGGGAATGATTCTGGATGGCAGGAAAAGGTCCAACTAGTAGCCTTTCATTCTGAGGACTGTTCTTCTGGAAGCTTGTGGCTAGGCAACATCCCTGAAAGTACCCTTGACCTTTCCTACAGGGAAAACGCATCCCTGAGGATATTGTCTGAGCTAGAGATCATTGAAATTTAACCCATTAATTTCAATTGTCAAGAAGCAAACTAATGCATACTGTAACATATCATCTCAAATCAGGTTTCTAATAAGCTACAATAGTGACTAGGCATTAACATATCTATAAGGTTGTGACAGTTTATATAATTATGTCGTGTATTTAATCAAGAAAAAGGGAAAGGTTTGGAGATTTTAGGAAGGCAATATTTGACAATTTTATCCATTTATCATGTGTTTGTTTGCTGAACCTTTTCAATCTACTCTCTATGCTCGAATTACTTACAGTTTCTCTTTGAAGGAGATTTTGTTTAGATTATATTTGCTCTTTCCCTGTGGGAGATTATCAAGCATTGCTTTATGGGTTGTGGTGGGGTTTTTTTGCCAGTAGAAGTAGGAGTAAACAATGTCATTAGGAAAAATATACTCAATCAAACTATTGGTAGCAAAAGCAATGAACACATCAGAACGTAATGACCCTGCCTTCTACCTTCTGAGACTATGAGCTCAGGAATCATAGGGTCCTATGGACTCTTCCCCTTCTTAGTACACACATTGTTTTTCTCCTCTCCTGGAGACACACAGTTTAAGAACTCAGGGTGCCCTGTTCACGCGATGGGCTCCAAGCAACCTGAGATGCCTGTGCTGTTCTCTCCACCTCCTTCCCGCCCTCCCCACCTCCTGCTTAGTCCGTTCTTTAATTATTATGTTAATGCTGTTCCATTTTTCAAAGGGATACTGCAGCTTAGTTTTCAAAAATTGCATAAAGAATTCCTACAGGAGAAAAAAGAAAAAGAAAATGAGTAACACATCAGACCCTTGAAGAGAAGTTACAGGAAGATTTTTAAAATTAGATATGAACTCAATTCCTTGATGACTTTTTCCTGGAGACAGAGAGATTCTGAGTTTCCAAACGCTGTACAGAGTATCTGTCAGCGCCCTGGTTTCTCTCCTCACCTTCTACCTACTCAGTCATTTTTCACTTGGGATCCTTAGAAAAACTGATGCTTCGACTTCAGATTTTCTAAACAACAAGAGAAAAAAGATTGGTTATCAAATTTAAAAGACCCAATATAAAGACAATATTAAGATTACTAGAATCCAAATATTGCTAAAATTTTACAGCTATGTTTGCAAAAAGTAGCTGCAGTATTTTACATTTTAAATCTAAGATCATCTATGACAACAATGGGCACATTTTCCAGGACACTGGGAGGCCCAGAAACCCACATCCCTTCTGCCCCCTTGCAAACACTTGCTGCCTGAGAACAGGTGACGCAGCAGGCAGAGGAGTTGGGCTCTTGTCTGTCAGGCCTCTGGGACTGTCTTCTCCCTGCTACCTGGGGCATGACTGGGGCTGGGTTCCCATCTCCAAACCTTACCTGTTCTTCCCTCCTTTCCTGTTGCTTGATGGCCATACAGTCACATGGGATGCCCTTGGTTTAATGACAGCTGAATCTTTGCCAAATTACCTATGTGCCAAATGCTAGGCTGTTATTTTTTTAAGCATGTACCATTACTATTGAGTCTAATGAGATTGCTTTCTTTACCCCAGCGACCATAGTTATTAATTGTTTCGCCTTTACATCCATGCAATTTTTCCCTATTAGTGATTCTATTGTCTTCAACACACACACATGAAATGTGTACATCATTTATATTTAAAATGTGACTGCAGACCTTGATTTCAAGTTACATGTTTTATTGAGCACCTACTATTTACCAGCTTCTTTCATATGCTAAAATCTGCAGAGCAAGACACTCTTTGCTTTTGAGGGTAAAAGAAGGAAATAGGTGAGTACCTTAGCAGTAACCAGTCATGCTGGGACCTATTATTGAGACAAGGGACTAATTTTCATTTTGGTAAACAGTTAAATCAGTAGGGAGCTGGTGAATTTCCCAGGCATTTTTAAGGAACGTAGAAGGGCCCAGGTATTGGGATGAGGCATGTGCAGGAGTCAGGGATAAACAAAGGACAGTTAGGTTCTCTCGGAAGCCCCTCTTTCCATAAAAAAGAACACGAGATTTTTATTTGCACACTGTGCAGCAAGTACTGTAATATAGATGCTCAGGGCAGCAGGTGCTGTGATACTCAGGTCCAAGATGCCCCAAAAATGGCATCCCCGAGCCTCGGAGGACTCCCCCGAATGGCGCCCCTCAGAGGTGGCCCATGCTATGGTGAGCAGGCAGGCGCTGAGCTCCCCATCCCACTTGGAGTGATGAGCTATGCTGCTTCTTGGACACCCCTTGGTCCTAGCCTGCTTCTGACCAGTGGTAAACATCTGTGAGACTGTAGCTGTGATTAGAGAGGCAGCCTGTGAGACTAACTGGCCCATACAGGGCTCAAACCCAGGGCTTGCTCTATCACCACTGGCTCCAGCCGAGCTAACAAGACACAGAAAACCAGCTGACGGCTTTATTCTACGGGACACGCTCAATGTGGGCTGTTTTTTTTTCCTTCTCTTGCTTTACTTTTATTTCTGTGCAATTACCTGCTTCTCTGTGGTTTCTTTATTGATGTCCTGGTACTGACTTTTAGGCAATTGGAGGTTTGGGTTGAAGTCTTCTGTTGGGATTATAAATATAATATCCATGCAGCTACCTATGAAATACAGCTGGATACATATGCACGTCTAGATAAATATCGTGGTCCCAAAGACAAGGACACCCCAAAGGCCGCACTGATTCACGGCTGCTCTGCAATTTGAGTGGCACTCGATAGAAATCATAGGCAAGCACAAATGTTGAAGAAAGAAGATAATACATGCAGGTTTGTCATGCATTTTGTAATTACCTTTGTATTCATCAAGGAGTCCTAGGAGCATGAGGGAGGAAGGAGGTGGTGGTGTTTTGGCCCCCGAAGAGTTTAAAACTATGGTGCATTGCATTACAGGATCCTATTAATAATTAAACTATCTGTCACTTACCAACAACATACATTCCAAATTAAATTTAAGCAAAAGGGAAAAAGAGTTCATTTGGGACTGAATTAGTGGGCTTCAGAGAGAAATAAATAATAATCAAACATCTGTGTTCTAAATAGTACGTGCTTTATCAGACAAACAACTGTTACCGTCTCATTGTATAAAATTGCTTGGGGAAAACACGGTAACCGTCAGACAAAGTCTCCATGAGGAAGGGGGGAGGTGAGAAAAAGTTCATTAATGAGTCAGAAAGTGATTGAAAGTTGCCGTGCTGTTCTATCAGCTTCTTTCTCAGCACCTTTGTTGGCAAACGAGAAGGTGTATCTCCTCAAGTGCACAATCCAGTGGGCAGTCCTACAGCCGAAGATCTAAGTGGCGCAGTCCTGAGAAGGGCCCGGAATAAAAACACCTGCCCAGATCCACAATTGCTGAGTTGCCTGGAAGCCAGTCACTTGTGAAGGTTACAGAATAGAATTCTTTTTTTTTTTTTTTTGCAGGGAAAGGAGAGAGAAGAGACACAGAATTAATAAACGAATGAGCAAAGAGGGAGAAATTAATACTCCTTCTACTCTGCCAAAAGTTCAGTGGAGGCCGACGCGGTCACCCAGCAGGCGCTGGAGAAGCAGCCACAGTAGACAGGCAGTGGGTGCTTATTAACTGGTTCCATATTCATAAAGGGGGAGCATTTTTCGCTCTGTCTTATTGCACGGACATTTAACTCTCCTTTGGGCGGCTGCCTCTGAGATCACCGGAGTAAATAAAGAAAGGAGCTATTCTCACCCTATCTCAGTGGCTCTCTCCTCCCAAACGGCCTGAGTGTGTTTTCTGGTCTGTGCTGGGGAAAGCTCCTGGAAGGAAAAAAAGAAAAACGCTGGTGAATAATTGGAAGCTCCCTGCAAACGCAGGCATGTGATCTCTGGGCGATAGGGAGGACCCCTCAGGGATGCCCAGCTCCTCATCCCCGCACTTTCTCAGCTGTCCCTGGCCTGCCTGGCTGGGAACGCTGGCCGCAGCGTTCAGACACCTTCGGAGCAGGCGACTGTCTGTTTGTCTTCTCCTTAGGTAACTGTGTGAAAATATCCTATTCCAGCTGTAACACTTGTTTTACAAGAGCCCTGGTTTTGTCTGACACAATATGGAACAACATTTGTCATCCGTTATCAGGGGTGATATATTTGTTAGCCTGCAGAGAAACATCTGCTGCGCGCTAATCTCCAGTGTGCAGGCCAATATTCATAGGATACAGCTGCATAAAATCACGGCATTACACGGGGCTGTCCAGCCTGACATGAAGGCTCGCTGGCAGGCAGACAGAAACAGATTTTATTATCTCCCTTTTACATATTTATTTATGTCAAATATTTCTGAGAATCCATACATTAGCTCTCCTTTTATGCATTGTTGTTCAGCGGTGACAAGCCATCGACATCCAAATGAGAAATTTATGTTACGTATTAAATATGGACATCTGAATGATTATCAAATCTATAGAAGCCAAGCCCGGCCAATCACCCCTAAATAATGGATGAGAAGTAGATGTGACTCAATTTGTTCAGTGCGGAACCTTGGCGACCCCGCCTCGTGCTTCATCTCCACGGCCCTGTCATTATTTGCTTCTATTCATCTCACTTGGCATCACTCAATAAAATCTGCACATGATAAAGAGAATAACCTTGGTCAAGAGTGAGAACAGAGAAAAAAGATCATTTCCTCCAGTCCCAGGTAGGGACCTCCTGGTATCCGTTTGCCTTGGTGTGCACATCAATATATCAGGATGATAGAAGGTTCCGGAGCTTGTATACAGAACACAGAGAAGCATTCTGATGAGAACTCAGGACGACAGCTTCACTGTGCAGAGGGATGGCAGAGGGGGCTGCTCCACTCAGGGGTCTCATTTCTTTGATTATTTGCTGAGTTTAAAATATATAAATACACATACATATATATATATATCTATATGATGGCTATGCTATATATGTGTATGTATTTATGAGGGATGAGTATATATAGTTATAAACAAATAAATATTACCTATACACACATATATAAAATTATATATTTGATTACATAGTTACATATAATTGTATGTTTATGTATAAATATATAAATGAAAATTAAATATATAAATATATCATATATATATATATATACACACACATACACATACATTATGGTAAAGTTAGAGTAAAATAAACCAAATGCATTTGGTCACAGCTCTATGTTTTAGAATTGTGATCACCAAAGGATGCAACACATATTCAACTGAATTTATGTTTTTTGAATGACTGCCTTAAATTATTCTTGATAACTCAGTGTGGATTTGGATCCTGGAAAGCTCCCGTGTCTTCCTGCTGCAACCCACCCTCCTACAGCAAATTGTTTTGCGTCTATGCAAGTAACCACCGCAGGGCTTGCAGCTTTAGGCGTTGTGCTTTTACTTACTAAGTGTAATAGAGAGAGGAATACACAGCTCAGCCACTGGGGTTTCAGGAATTAGAGGCTGCTTTGTGGAAGAGACAGGGGCTCAACAGGAATTTGAAGGGCGGGTTTTGCTAAGCAGGCAGGAGTCCACATCTCAGGGCTTGACTCATCAGGCGAAGGTGGGGTAGAGCCAAGCACGTGCAGCGGCGGGAATGTGTTCTCTAACGTTGAACAAATAAACTAGAATAAACTAGAAATACCCTTACATAACCAAGTAGGAAGTTTTTATTTCCCATGAGAATGCAGAAGAAATAGCTGAAGTTTCTTTAGCAGTGCATACTAACGCGATATTTTTTAAAATGTTAATGTAAATATGTGCAGAATTTATCCTGTACATACTAAATTAGAGTAATAAGCAGGATTTGCATTAAGCCAGAAATTAATAATAGAGTTGATGCATTCATTTCCTGATGTTGGTGTAAAAACATACCACAAATTTAGTGGTTTATGACAACACGCATTTATTATCTTACAGTTCTAGATCAGAGGTTCGAAGGGCTCTCATCTGCTAAAAGCAGGGTGTCTGCAGGGTGGCTTCCTTCCGGTGCCCTGGGGGAGAATCCATCCTGGAGTTTTCCAGCTTTAGTGGCAGCCCACACTCCTTGGCTCCTGGTCCGCCTCCTTGGCTCCACCTCCAACGCCAGCAGGACAGGCCGGGCTCTCACACAGCGTCTCCCTGACACTGGCTCTCCTGCCTTTCTCCCCACATTGCAGGACCCCCGTCGTTACTTTGGAGCATCCGGGCCATCCTGGGAAACCTCTTTAGTGAAGCTCAGTTGATTGGCAAGCTGGCTTCCCCCCACCTGTAACAGAACCACTCACAGCTTCCTGGGATTGGGACATGCACATCTCTGGGGACCAGTATTGTGCCGACCACAGAAAGAGAGAATAGAAAAGTAAAAAATAAAATCAAAATAGAACGCAAAGGAAAGATTATGTCTTCCTTGGAAGGGAGAACATCGTACATTAATGAAGGAAAATGCAAAGATTTCAACATGCACCACAGGGTAAACCATAGCAATGGGGGGAAGAGGATGTCAGAGGTTAGAGCTGTGAACCATCGATTCTCACATGTAATATAACAGTAGCAGTTTTGCGTGCTGGCTCTGTGCCGGCCACCATTTGTGTAAATGACAGGTGCCATTTCATTTGATTTAATTTAATTCCTACAACTCTCCATTACAGATTAAAAGGAAAACACCAAGGCTAAAGCATAGCACCAAAGCCTATGGACTTGGAAACGACGAAGTGAAGTCCATTCCGTCCTCTGATCTTTTTAAACTTCTATTGTCCTCAACTTCCTGGAATGTAGTCAGTAAACTGGATCTTATGACGTGTGGCCCTTAACTTAATCTTCCTGGATAATGACCCGGAACACTGCCCGTTATTTTATCACAAGCATTCAAAATATCCTTTCATGGACTGTAACATTTTTGTAAGGCTTTAGATAAATTAGCATTTCGTAGCAGTAAGATTTTAAAATCAGTTTATTTTCCCATCTTGAATATGCTCGGCAAGATCCCTCCCTCGGTTTCTGCCTCTCTCATCTTCCCAAGAGGCTCCTCTGGCACTTTCCATAAGAAAATATTAAGCTCTTATATCAGTGAAATATGCATTGCTTTAAGTCTTGATTTTGTTACACTATGTTTTCTTAATAGAGATGTTTAAATAAATATAAAGATTGGTGACTTAAGCTCACTGAATTATTGGCCTTTCTATATTTCTAAGAACATATGATACTTTTGCCAACCTTAAGACGGGAAAGAAACGTGGACACCGACACCATTACTCTAAACATCTTATTATAGGTGAAAATCGCAGGTATTTCCAAAGGCACATAGGCCAAAACCTTGTGCCCGAGAAGTGCCAGCAGTGCATTTTCCCTTGGGTGCAGACTCAGAATAACTGTAGGTCCTCAGAACACAGAAGGCCAGGGCTTCCTAAGCTGATTCCTCCTGGGGCTCCATGGTAGAGTAGATTAGACCAGGAAGGAGCTAGAGATCTGGAAACAGCTCCATAACCCCACCCTTGGAGGACTGTATGCCTCCCGACCCCCATTGTTTTATGAAGGTGTTTGAGATGGCGGTGGTGACGTGGCAATGAGGCACACGCACCTCTCTGCAGGTGTCGAGGAAGGAGTGTGGAAGCTCAGAGGTCAGGAGGACATGCCGTCTGCGTGGACCCAGGATGCAGCTGGTGTAAGTTGGTAGGTGGGCCGCACTCCAGGCTGTTGGGGCCGAGGTTGTTCTGCTCGGGACCGTGCCAGGCCTTAGCCACACTGTGTGCACCATCATTCCCACGCACTGGGGCACAGGTCTGTGGGCCGTTGCTTCTGCTTTGTGGAATCACTTGTTTGGCTCAGGAGCCCAGGGCAGGCTCAGGTTTCGTTCGCGTGAGCAGCTCCCACAAGTGCTTGGTAGCTGAGAGGGGCTGCACATTGGCCATTGCAGACAACGTTTCCCAGGCACCAGCCTGCTCACCTGCTCTCAGGAGGGGCCTCCTCACCTGGCGAGTAAGTCTCCTCTCATTTCAGACATCCACGTTGTTGCATTTCCCTCTGTTCAGAAGACAGTCTATGCTTTAGGGGAACTTGTGAATTCGAAAAATCTCAGTATGTTTCACACAAAATGTTGATTTATTATCTTCCCCCAAAATTACAGCGACTTCAGGTGGAATCCAATTGAGATGCCCCAGTATGGATGTGGTCTTATTTCCTCCCCTGGACTGAGGGCTTAAAGGCAAAGTGTTCTCACCTTTGACAGCAGTGTAACATGGAATAGCACATGACCTGAGGATTTACTATGTTTTTTTCATGCCCTTTGGAAAAGAATCCACACAGACATGGGGTGGTTTGATGAGAAATGTTTCATTAAATGAAGAAAGGTGGGGTCTCTCATCCTCTTTCTTTCTCGGTTCTCTCTGGTTCTTTTATGGTGCAATAAGTTGTTTGTCTTTGAGTGCCCAGAAGTGAGAATAAGGCGTGAGTACAGCAGAAATGTGGGCTCCAGCAAAACCATAGAAAGCTTGTGGACAGATTCGTGTTAAGGACTCATATGTTTATACTCCAGAAATGTTGAGAAAACCATTATTTTCAGGAAGAATAAATGAGTTGAGGAAAGCAGTAGAATTGAAGATGAGGAAAGGAAAAGAGGCGGTGTGAAAACTGCCAGAATGGAGAAGGTAGGTTTTTAACCGCGGAATAACAGACGCAAGCAAAGAGGGGGCTGGAAGGTCCAGAGCCGTTCATTTAATCCTGAAAGGGGAGGACAGCGGGAAAGACAGAGGGCTTCAAACCAAAGTGGTCCCCAAGTTTGCAGTAACATTTGCAGTGGGTGTGCAGCCTTTAATTTGGCAAAGTGATTAAGCACACCCACGGAGGCGTCCCCAGGGCGTGGACTCCAACACCGACCTCTGGTGGGTCTGACGGACAGAACTGGTGCAGCGGGAAAAGGGGAACGTTCTTATTTGACACTGGCAGGTGGTGGCCCTCGCCTGGGCTCTGGTCCAGTGGAAACACAACCTGCCTTCCACTGTCTGCTTCCCCAAAACACACCCCCGCATCCGTGAAGCTGTGTGTTTTTGTGTTACTACAGGGGCCGGCTGTGGAAATCCCACGCTCTAGACTGCGTGCCCGGCAGGCCCACCCCGGAGGCCCGTCCAGGAGCGCGGCTGCGGGGATCCCTGGCATCTGGAGCCGCCCTTGGCCTGGACGCTGCGGCTCCGCGATTGGCGCTGCGAGGCTGATGCTGGCAGTGAAGTGCCGGTGCCTGTCTGTCAATCCGGGATGGCCGCAGCTGCTTCACATCAGGAGGACGCGAGACAAAGGCAGGGTGGGTGCGGGCTCGGGAAGAAAAATCCTGTTTTGTCACAAGTTAAAATCAATTTCGATGATTCAAACCCTTGGAATGAAGAATTTGACGCTCCCACATAGCTCGTGAAAAATACAGTGTTTCCACCATGAGAAATCGATGCAATCAGCTCTAAAATTCCGCAGAGACACTGATCATCTTGGAAAATGCTTTCACTCAAAGGACTCTTCAACCAATACAGAAATCAAATAAAATAAACTTAAAATTAAAAAATAAAAACCCCAAACCCTACCGTATTCATCTAAGTTAAAATTTTCCTTTAATAAGTTCCAATTTTGTTTTTGGCTTCCTAGAGGAGAAAGGGGTGTAGTCAGTGTTCTGTTTTTGTCATTATTTATAGACTGAGAGGATTTGGGGCACTGAGTTTTCTCTTCCTTCCATTATCTCACAGGGCTTAGCACACAGAGGCCCGAGCTGGCGGAGCTGATCTCAAGAGATGCTGGAAACGTTCGCATCGCCAGCAGCATGGGGGAAATCAAACTCAGTGGACCTTTGCAGTTCAAGTTATTATTCTGAAGGAAATAATGTGCGTTAAAAGAACTTGTAGGATATTTTCTACTAATATAAGTTTGTCTGATAAAAGCTTTGCAGGGAAGCTGCATCCCACTGAGAAGAAGGCTTCTGCACCACACTCAGAGCCCTTGGATTTAGGCTGTTAAGGATCCAATTTTTTTAATGAACATTTAATTAATATTAATGTTACACTAACAAAACACATTGATTAAATAACTCCTGTAATTCATTAACTATCTTGCTAGAAAGTGGCTAAATATACATACTGTGAAAAGTCCCTTGGAAGTTTCAAAAGTATGTAATTGTCAATTCAGAAAACATGGTACGTTGGAAATATTTTCGCCAGCTCCGCAGGTTTGAGCCTATAAAATGCTCCCAGCTCTTACTGATCAGAAAGATCAATTTCAATGCCAGACCAAATATCAATTCTATGTCTTTTTTTTTTTACCAGATATAATATACCATCTAATATGGATTAGGCAATTGTATTAATGAATACATTCTACATAATAAAATTAGCAAACATACTCTTTTAAATCTCTATGACAACAGACTACATAAAGAGAAGAGCATGAGATATTTAGACAGAGTTCTCCTGCCTGCCTTTTGTTTCTGTGTAAGTGTATCTTCTAATGTCTTTGCAGAGAGTTTACACAGCAACTGTAGTTGAATACATGGGCAATTATTTTCAAACAGCAGGAAACGTTTTAAGGCTGGTGCTTCTGCTCCATCAAATACTTCTGGGTACCCGTGGTCCAGTGGTGGATGGGGGCCCCACCTCGGGACAGCACCGCACACTCTGCTACACTCAGGGTGAACGCTGGAAAGGTCTGTAACTTCAACCACCCAACTATCAGGGTCCTCATGGGAGCGTCAGGATTGGGCAAATTATTTGCCTTTGTTGCATTCATTTTTGTTTATAAAATACTAATTACCTCTTTTATTGTTTGAAGAGATTAAAAGTTAATAGGAGAAACTAAATAAACAGAATGCCATTCTGCACAAACTATATAAGCTGGTAATTAATTTCTGGCCTCCTCTGAGCTAATTAACTCATATAAAGAAATGAAGTTAATGAACCATAATTCTAGTCATACAAGTGTAGATACAAGCAGTTTGACTTAATGAATTAATAAGATATTTCCTTTCTTAGAGGTTTTTCAATTGTGTTCCTAATCTGAAGGCCCCTTTAATGCTCCTTTCTGGTTAAAATGTTTAATAAATGGCAGGGCAACCTGGTGATGGCATTGGTGCGGTGGCTCTGTCACGTGGCAAGAGCCAGAGCCAGAGCCCATGCCTCCGTGTTGCCTCCAGTCACCGCTGGCCTGTGCAGAGCCCAGTGTGACCCTCAGAGGGCATGTGACATGGAGGAGCTGCTTCCTCATGGGATCTGTCCCAGCTTCCTTGGGAAACTGAGGCCACCTGAAGCGCGTCCCTGTTCGTGGCCCACCCTGAGGTGCCAGCCGCACCTGTTCACATGAGTCACGGAGGCTCCTCCCTCTGCTCGCATCTCCTACATCTGCGTCCCCACTTTTGAAAAGGGTCTCATCCGAAGTCTGGATCAATAAACTGCCAATAAGCGGAAAACAGTCTTGCTTTTTGCCTTGTCCGTGTTCAAGCCTTCTAATACTGGTGTTAAAATGGCGTGAAGCATATTTCTTCAATATTTTGGGACTGAACTGAAAATGGCATCTGGAGTGACACTGTGAAAGGGTTAAATTGTTTACTAAATAAAGGCACCACCCAGGGCATGGAAAGGTGCATCCTTTATTTAAAATAATTTTTAAAGGAAATTATCTATCTTAAACTCCACACTTCCATTCACTTGCTTCCTAGAACTCAGGTGTTTTCAGGATAAGTATTTGGGGCCCAGGACTGGCACATGTTCCAGGCCACTCATTCTGCACAGTTTGAGGAATATGTTTATGGCACAATTTTGCACACTCTCATGTTGCCAGGGGTCTGGAGCTTGTGTTGAACAAGGACAGCAGCACAGATGTGTTTTGTTTTACAGTGAGGTCTGTGTCATCCTTACTGACTAACAAGGAAGCCTGGAAGTCCTACCCTTAGCTACAGATGTTCACAAGAGCTTGTGTTCACTGTGGAAATAGGGGGAAAAAGAAATTGAGAAGGGGCCAAGCATGGTGGCTCATGCCTGTAATCCCAGCACTTTGGGAGGCCAAGGCAGGAGGATCATGAGGTCAGGAGATTGAGACCATCCTGGCTAACACAGTGAAACCCTGTCTCTGCTAAAAATACAAAAAAATTAGCCGGGCATGATGGCGGGCACCTGTAGTCCCAGCTACTTGGGAGGCTGAGGCAGGAGAATGGTGTGAACCCAGGAGGCAGAGCTTGCAGTGAGCTGAGATTACACCACTGCACTCCAGCCTGGGTGACAGAGTGAGACTCCATCTCAAAAAAAAAAAAAAAAAAAGAAAGAAAAGAAATTGAGAAGGAAGAGAGAGTGTAGGAGAGTGTGCCCAACTTTTGAGGGTCATCATTAGATTTAATTTTCCCATCACCATGGGCCAAATGCTGCCCAGATCCTGCCACAACAGATCTGAAGCTGAAATTTAGGGGTTAAGTGGGTGATCCGAGGTCACACAGCTGGTCACTGGGAGAACAGAATTTGAGCGGGGGTCATTTCTAAGCTGACGAGATGCATGTAACCACCGTCCTCTACTGCCTTCCTCTAGGCCAGTGGGCACCTCCGCCACCCAGGGCTGGCAGGGGTGGGTGGTCGCCTGTCTTCTTGGCACTGCCTGTGCCACTGCTCTGCCACCTACCCCTGGGCAGAGCAGAGGGAGCCTCTTCAACAGGCTCTCCATCCTACCTCATCCATCCCTCCCTACAGCCTGGAATTCAATCATGATTGTGGGAACAATAACAATGAAAGTGACGATGACAACAACGATGGCAGAACAAGGATGGCCACAGTCCGTCAGATTCCCATGAGCACGTGTGCACCTGAGGGCACCGCCAGAGCAGGGGCACGCTTCAGAGGGGAAGGTCCTCAGGCCCAGGCTCCCGGGGACGGCGTGTGTCCTGGCTCCACCCTCTGCTGGTGGTGAGACCACGCACACCGCAAGACCATGGACATCGCAAGACCACCCACGTGGTGAGACAAGGCAAGAGCATAAATATGGAGAGACCACAGATGTGGTGAGACCACGGACATGGTGAGACCACAGACACAGCGAGACCACGGACACAGCAAGACCACGGACATGGCGAGACAACGGACATGGTGAGACAACGGACATGGTGAGACCACGGACACAGCGAGACCACGGACACAGCGAGACCACGGACATGGTGAGACAACGGACATGGTGAGACAACGGACATGGTGAGACCACGGACACAGCGAGACCACGGACATGGCGAGACAACGGACATGGTGAGACAACGGACATGGTGAGACCACGGACACAGCGAGACCACGGACATGGCGAGACAACGGACATGGTGAGACAACGGACATGGTGAGACCACGCACATGATGAGACCATGCACATGGAGAGACCACATGCAAGGCAAGACCATGGACATGAGACCACAGAGGTAGTAGGGCATGAACATGCCACAGACAAGACAAGACCACTGACATGGGGACACCACAGGTGAAGTGAGACCACGGACACAGGAGATCGTGGATGCAGGGAGATCACGGATGCAGTGGGATCATGGACACAAGACAGTGTGTTAGACAGTGGGGCTGCCAGCATGGCAAGACCACCACCACAGGGAGATCAAGGACACGGTGAGGTCAGGGACATGGTGAGGCCAGGGACACACGTGCGAACCTCCCTGAACTCCGTGTGAGCATCTCAGGCCATGCAAAGAGACTGACGTGACAAAGCAGCCACGGCCAGAGGTGTGAGAAAGACAGAGACCTAAGGACATCGTATCCTCCTGGGTCTCCCCAGCCTTCTCTGCCTGCTCCGGACCTGACTTCCATCATAGCTGGAAATTGGGTTTGATGAGTTCAGTGTTTCTCGTTGGCCACAGAGCGTCTTCTAACCCAGGACTTAGTGCAGGCCCTTTTCAGCCTGGCTAGGGATGGAGCCCTAAGCCCTGCGTGAGGTGCTCTCTGGAATTCGGATGGACAGTGGCTTCTGGGCGATGTTTAGGGCCGGGCCACCGTGTGCAGATGCCCAGTCGTTACCTGGCACAGGTGAGATGTAGAATTGTTTCTCATGACTCAATTGACATTTTGTCCTCAGCAGGCACAGGGCGCTCCTGATGGGACGTGAATCTGCCCCTGGGGAATCACCAGACTCTGAGACGGGGGTGGGGACCAGCTCTGTGCCAGCTCTATTGTCAGCGACCACCCTTCAACAGCCTGCACTGAGCACCTTCTCTCCCGCATTGGTCGCTCCTTCAGGCTGAACACTCTATCAGGGGTTCCTGTGAGGCCACTTCTCCTCCGGGGTGAGTTTCAGGAATTCTCTAAAAGTGCGGGCCTTGCAGGCCGAGTGATGGGGTGCAGGTGGTCTTGCGCTGCGGGGACCAGTGCCTCTCGAGGCCACCTGTGCACTGTGAAATCCAGAAGCTGGACACACCCAGGAGTGAGGGAGCCACCGGCCCTGTCAGGTGTCACGCTGAGATGCAGCTGCGCTGACTGGGTCCTCTCCTTTAAGTTTGTGACGGAAAATATGGATGTTCAGGATGTAGAACAGATTATACAGTTCTACGTTTTTCAAAATGGTAAATGCAAACTTTTATGGGCAAGGGCATATTTGTAATATTTGATTTCACAAAATTGTGTTTGAATAAGACTGCCCACTGGGGGACATATGACAGTGTGTCTGGCTTGGCCACACACTCACTGCGGGGACAAGCAGCCCGTCGCCTCCGTTTCCACATTTGCGAAGTGGAGTCAATTTAGCGTATGGAGGAGGTTACCAGGAAGAATGACTAATGTGTGCAAAGCAGTTGGGTGACGCCCAGCCTTCGGGAGGCTCAGCAATCGCTCTTTCCTGTTTCAGAAATTCACACTCAAGAGCACACCTGCTGGGTGACAGAGTTTCTACGACTGCCCCGTTTTCTCTATTTCTTGCCATCAGATGATTTCAATTTACAGAGATATAAATTATAAATATGGAGAAGGTGTTTTATCATCACTAAAACTGAAAATGCACATGAAGTTTTAGAACCCCCGGAAGATTGGGAATTGCCTCTTCAAACACCAAGCTCCCGCGGCAGCTGATCTTTTGGGCTCTGCCTCTGACATCAGAGGAGACTTGAGAATTTTTCTCACCTCTCTTCAGGAGACAGCTGCACAAGTATCCACATTTAAAGATATGTATGCAAAACCTCACCATTGCGAGAGGAGAATAATTTACATTGTAAGCCAAGCAAATATGATTTTTGAGAGTCATAATGACTAAATACCAGTCGGAATAGTTATTATTAAAAAGTCGGCTGGGCAAAGTGGCCCATGCCTGTAATCTCAGCACTTGGGAGGCCGAGGTGGGCGGATCACTTGAGCCCAGGAATTCGAGACCAGCCTGGGCATTGTGAAACCCCATCTCTATAAAACTTTTTAAAAATATAGACAGGTATGGTGGTGCCTCCCTGTAGTCTCAGCCGCTCAGAAGGCTGAGGCAGGAAGTTAGCTTGAGCTCAGGATGTGGAGGTTGCAGTGAGTCAAGATTGCACCACTGCACTCCAGCCTGGGTGCCTGAGTGAGACCCTGTCTTAAAAAAAAAAAAAAATGTCAAAAAATAACGGATGCTGGCAAGGTGATAGAGAAAAGGGAATGTTTACGCTGTTTACACTGTTGGTAGGAGTATAAATTAGCTCAACCCTTTTGGAAAGCAGTATGGAGATTCCTCAAAGAGCTAAAAGCAGAACAACCATTCCACCCAGCAATCCCATTACTGGGTATATACCCAGAGGAATAGAAATCATTCTACCATAAAGACACATGCACAAATGTTCATTGCATCAGTATTCACTATAGCCAAGACATGAAATCAACCTAAATCCCCATCAGTGACAGACTGAATAAAGAAAATGTGGTACGAATACATCGTGGAATACTATGCAGCCATAAAAAAGAGCAAGAACATGTTTTTAGCAGAAACATAGATGGAACTGGAAGCCATTATCTTCAGCAAACTTACACAGGAACAGAAAACCAAATACTGCGTGTTCTCACTTATAAGTGGGAGCTAAGTGATGAGAACTCATGAACACAAAGAAGGAAACAACAGACACTGGGATCCACTTAAGACTGGAGGGTTGGGGGCAGGGAGAGGAGCAGAAAAGATAACTCTTAGGGAATGAGCTTAAATACTTGGGTGATGAAATAATCTGTACAACACACCCCCAACATGAGTTTACCTATGTAACGAACCTTCACATGTACCCCTGAACCTAAAATAAAAGTTAAAAAAGAAAAGCTTGAATCTTAGTCCACACCGACTTTTATCATATTGTCAGAAGAGAGATGAGAGCGAGAGAAAACAATCAACAACCAATAATAACGTATTGATTTCCCAGAGATAATATTTTTCCTGTTCTCTTATTTTAAAACATGCCATTAACTAAAGTGTAAGTGGCCTCCAACACAGACCTTTGCTCCCGAATTATAACCAGCTGATAAATTTTATTCCCATCCTCCAACTGAGAACAGGGCTAATGCAGACTCAGAAATGTATTTCATCTTGATTTAGTAAACGTCATTTATCTGTCTCCATCATTGACTCAGATGCTAAGAATACAGCTTTTCTTGGCCATTTTATCCTAATTGATGAGGTGGCCACGTGTGCACACGCTGAGGCTCCAAGATGGACTGTCCCTGGCTTTTGATCGACTGTGTATGAAGTTGGCTTTTAGAACTTATAACTGCCTCTTCTCTGGCCACGGCAGCACTTGTTATTAATGAAAAGCATGACTATCAGCTACTGGAAAGCAATCTAATTAAACAGCAAGATTTTCATAAAATGAGTTTGAAATCAATTGGTCAATACAGAAGCCACTTAAGAAAATGTGTGTATGATGAACCGCGATTTAGCTGAAGAAGATGGTGAGCGTGTGTTCTCATCAGCTCAACAGTCTGCCTGAATCTTGAGTTCCCCTAACCATTGCTGGTAAAAGTTACATCTTTTATGCTCAGAATTCAGAGGATTTAGACAAATATCTTAGGCAGAATCATGGCCATCCTCTGAGCCCTAAAGGCATTTCAGATGCGTCCAAAGGGAGCAATACTCACCCAGCTCGGCTCCCGCACAAGGAGCCGGGTCCTCAGGAACTGTAAGCAGGAGAAACACTCAGCTTCAGACCTGCTCTGACTCAGAGACTGTCTGGTGAACCAGAGAAGTGGGTTATTGGCATTTCCTATCTATACTTAACCATTTGTAAGCCCTATACATATTTTCTGATAAGCTACTTTGTCCACGAGCAAAGACAAATGTCTTAGATATTTCCATTATGTTTACTTGGCCTCTTAAAATCAAGAACTCTTTATAAGAGGGAAGAAATTTATTAAAATCTTTTATGGTGCAAGATATAAATAACGCAGCCTGCAATTTATCTGCATTGTGGAATCATGTTCTGCCTGGGGAGAGAGAGATGAGTAATTAAATGATTACATTCAATCCTAATATTTGATATTTGATTGTCAATGTCTGCTTAGCTAGCCTCACCTAATGTATGTATATAAATCAATTTTATATGCAAACTTGGTTTATACAAAACTTTAAATATTGAGACATTTATACAATCTTAGTGAAAAAGTTCCTGCCAGGATTAATCTATAAATGAAGGGTATATTCTTGCAATATCCATAATTTTAATTTATAAAACAGCCACTTAGTTCTTATTCTAATCATCCTCTTATTATCATCTATGCTATCATCTTACCTGATCTGATCATCTTATGCAATCATCCTCTTCATCAGTGCCTGCTTCTATAGGACGAGGTTCTTTTCCCTCTATGGTGTTTATCACATCTATTCAGTGTGGGATTAAGACGTCAAGCTTTTCTCGGCAGGGGGCTTATAATATAGCCCCAAACATGAGTTTCCATCCTGCCCTGGCCCCAGCATGGGCTCCCAGAATTCAACAACCCTCTCCTGTTTGTCTCTTGATTCTCTCTGGAGAGACATCCTTCTCTTCCTTCATGCTTTTGTTAATGTCTGCGTATACATACACAGGTATATATAAATGCATGTATCACACATGTATGCCTACATACATCTTCTAAGTGTCTCATGCTAGCAGGTAATTCCAATGTTTACTTATTCTGCCTGCAATGTGTTGACCTACAATGGGTGGGGTTTTCCTTTTTATGTAGATACATTTTATTAAATGAGAAGATATCTATAGTACAGAGGGTTTTCTTATGTGAACCTGATAGCTAGCACCTTAAAATATCACAAACTCTTACTGGATCTAGTTATTGCGTATAATCATTTATCCAACAAACATTTCCTGAATGTCTGCTAGCCTTCAAGTACTGCATTTATCAAGTGGTGAAATTAATCAGGTATTGATTAAATGCATTAATGTAAGGGAAGCACTTTGATCAGTCCTGGGATCACAGCAAGAAAAGAGAAGAGTCAACCCCTGTTGTTACCATCGTTTTCATGTTGACGGGGACAACACTGCAAGATGCAGATGCTGTGAACCTGAGGCTGTCATAGCCTGCGGGTGGTGACACGAGAAACCCTTACAAAACACAATAGTAATTTTGATGATGAAGGAATTTAGGAGGGATTTCTACTCAGTCTAGAACATAGGGTAAAAGTTCCCAGAGATGCAGCATCTGAGCTGAGCCGTCCACGGTGGCCCAAACAACTCAGGCCGGCAGCAGGGCTGACGTGGGCCTGGGCTGGGTCATGCACCAGGCAGCTGGGCTAGAGATCAAGGGTCAACATGGAGAGGGACTGGATGGGGGAATGGGCAGATCAGGCACCGTAAACAGTTTACATTTAATATCAGAGATTCGATCATCTTCAAAGTGCGTGTTTTTGGCCTTGGAATCCAAGCTCTTGATGAAACATCTAGCCTGCAGAACAGACGCAGACATCGCTACGTGAGTGGTGCAGGTTCATTGCTGGAGACAAACACAGGCTTGATGATTCCTTGGGAGTCTCCGCGTGGGACCCTCTCTTCTCCTGCTTCTGCAATGCGCTCTCCCTGAAGTCCCATTCTTGCTCGATGGCTTTCTTCCCATTTGGTCTCTAGGGGCAAGTCCAGCCAACTCCCTGGCTTCACAACCCCTGTCCTGCTGAGGGTTCCTGGCCACCCGCCCTTCTTGAGCCCCTGCCCCTGTCCAGCTGCTGCCGAATGTCCCACGGGGACCGCAGACGATACAGTAGCTCACACCTTCCCGTGCGCTGCGCACACTCCGTGCACCGACATGCGTTCTGCCTCGTTTCATAGCTGAACACACAATCGTGTCATCCATAAATACGAACGCAGTGCTTGACAGTGTACTTTTGGGCTATAAAAACCTGCAGGACGGAGATGTAAATTTTTAAACGCATGAGCTTGAACCTGTGAACGGGCACCTTCTGCACGTGGAGGATGGACAGCCAAGTCCCGTGAGAAGGTCGGCAGTTCCCTCGGTTCCCTCTCGTGGGCGCGAAGCTCCACTCCTCGTCAGCTTGAAAATTCCCCATCATCGCTTCCACTTTCCAAACAGAAACACACCTGTGAAGCTGTTTTTCACGTGCGATCGCCCCTTGAGCTGTCTGATTTATGGCCGGCCCTCATCCTTTGGAATAAAGCAGCCCTCTGCACCTTCACTGAAACGTGGAAAATTTTGTTAGCAAGTGGGACTAGCTCCCCGCATGGGGAGTTTCTCTGTTTTCCGAGACGGCTTACTCGGCGCCTGGTGAGCCGGTGCTTCTGTTTTTGTCTCTACTCCGTGTTCTGAGTGCACCGCATTTATTCCCAGATAGCGTTTCTACTTACAGTGGAGACAGGCGAATACCAAAACACAGCAGAAATATGACGAAACACCCTGTAATCTTGTTTCTTTTGAGTTCCTATCACTCACTTCAATCTATTCTAAAAATAAAGGACTTGTCAGGCCTAATGATAAGGGAGAGTTTTAGGGAAATAAAGAGAGCTGAACTGACACAGACATAATAATGTCAAGATATAAATCACAGAGTCCTTCTGCCATTTTCATTATCTGCCTCTGAGGATTACGGTGCTTGCTATAAATGAGACGCTATGGGGACTCTGCCTGTATATACCAGTCTAGATGCAGGGTCAACAGTGGGCAACCTTTGCTTAAAGCCCAGCAGGCATTCTACATTTTAGTTTTGGGCATTTTGAAAAATTGCATTTGCTGTATTAATATCTATCTATTTATCTATTTTCTTTTAGGAAAGACAAACGGACTCAAATTAGAGTAACAATGAATCAAATTAGAGGAAAAATGAATTCTTAAGCAGATAAGAAAAAGCTTAAATACATCATGATTAAACCATATGTCTCGCACCATCATCTCTTAAGTACTATAAATCTTTACAGATGTACAGATTTGTGGGTTCCAAAGTGCCCGTGAATCCTTCCTCTACTGTGACACTCATCCTTTCCTGAGGCTTTCAAAATGGAAAACGTTTATTTTCATGAATGTGAAAGTTTCTTTAGCAGAGTAACTTAAGATTACTCTGAAGAATCTTTCTTCCTTCCACCTTTATAAACTGATAATATTCTTATCACCTGAGATCTTCATCCATTCATTTGTTAATTGATTTATTTAGCTAAAATTTGTCTGCATTCTTCCCAAATGTCCAGCCTTGTGCTAATCTTCTGGACAAAGAATTAGGAATCATTTCTGTTGATGTCAAAGAGTTTTGATAGTTAGAAAAGAACAGGCCTAAAATGATTAAGAATATTTAGTTATTTCACTTCTACACTCACCTGAAAGTTAGAGAATATTTTTTCCCTGTTTCATGTTTTCTTCCAGGAAATTAAACATATTTTGTGTTGGACTCAGCGCCTATTATGCCTTAGATTCCAGCAACCTAATTGTGAATAAACTTGATGAATGCTAAGTTTTTAAAAGTTATTATTTATTACATAGTTGAATCCTTCAGAATATATTTAAACCAAATTACATTTATCAAAAAAGTTAAATAAATTTGAAATGTATATGAATCTGTGGTGGCATTAAAACTAATGAATATTTAGTTAGAAAGCTTTGATACCAGTACAAGAATGTTTTAGCACCATAGTGGTTTAAATATTGAAAGAATTTTTTAAAAAGAAATGTGAACATTTTAGGAACATTAAGAAGTACTTATTTACTAATCGTCCTAATTGTGGAGGATGTTTATTATAAGTAATTATGACTTGATCATATGTGTGCTTTAGCTATAATGATTGTTCCTAAATAAGAGTTGCTGTATTTAAAAATAAATAAAACATAAAGTCTTTGCTTGTTCTGCTCTGGTCATCTCTCTCTCTCTTTATGCTTATTCATGTATGTCTGTTGCTTCATACACATGCACACACATGTGCACACATGGAACACACACATGTGGACACACATGCACACACACACATGCACACATACACACCAGACAAGAGAAGTGTACACAGACCTGATTTTTCACTGTGATCCTTGAAATGTCTACCTCAGAGCTTTTCATATTCTAGGAACTCATAAATATTTCTGTTTCGAGTTGAATTAAAATTGATTCTGCTCTGTGTCTAATTTTGGCCTTGCTAAGTCACTTAGCATGCAGGGCACTCCTGTGTTACTGGGCTGGCACCAATTTGTTGTTGACTGATTTACGCTAATTCAAACAGTTCATAATATGTCACAATTTTTCCAGGGGTTATAGAAGAGATGCTTCTGGGAGGCTTGCACAGCCACTGATAACTAGTACATTAGCCCTTGGGTTGTTTGCTCTTTTTGTTTCTGCAAAGGGGGAAAAAAACACCAAAACACCTGGATATGTTTTTTTAAAAAAAACTTAGATATTTACACAAAAAGCAAATACATTTAAACACACACACAAACACACACTGGCACACACTCACATACCCTGCACACACCAACATACACAAACACACACACTACTATAGTGCACTCACACACATACACACACAAGCACATGTACACACTTGCACACATGCATCTGCTTACGTACTCACAGGCACACACCTCTCTACAAACTGGCGAGCTTCTGATTTTTATACAGGGATTGAAATCGCTGTGCAAGCCTAGACTGACAAAGTAAAACCCATGATTTCACGTAGCATCAATTTCCAAGTAAATCATCTCTCACACACACGATAACAAATAACCAAGATTCTGTTTGTCTGTTTTGCTTGATGAGACCCTTTCTTCCATTTCAAAATGATGGTTCCTTCCGTTGGTCTTAGTTATGAAGCATCATTGCTAGGTTCTTCCTTGGCTCAGTCACACCTATTGATTTAATAAATTAATATGCACGTAGGGTCTCATAACAAGCCTAGCTGGTGAGATCATTAAAACGATGTAATCCTTTGCTAAGTTTCTGCATTCGGAAAGGAAAGGTGTGAAAATGCATGGGAAAACAAATTGTAAACAAATGACAAGACAATGTGTGACACTAAAATAATGTTCCGTTTGTTCATTTTTGTCTAGAAAAACTTCTGTTCAGGAAGAAGAATAATTTTAATTTTGTGACAAGCACTTTTTAAAAGATGTGGTTCTAGTTTGTAATTGCCAAAAAAATACATATTCCTCCTCTAGAGAGCTATGTCATGGGGAAACATAGCAAACTCATAATTGCCACTTGAACACCACGGCCACCACCTCTGTATGCTGCTGCCTTTCAAGGCCTGGATCGCTGATTTCCATCAGAAGCTGTTGCTCTTTCTTATCGAAGCTATGGGGCTAAATACAAAAACAGTTTTTTTAAAATTATGATATCAAAACTTTTAGCTAATTCAACAGTGAAGACAACTTTCACCAAAGCAATGCTTATCTCTTGACTTCTTAAAATCATTTAAAAATATATTCAGAAATACTTTAAATGCAAATTTTAAAAGACATAGGACACAGACTGAATTTCCATGAGGTCCAGCCACTCTGGAATCCCCTGGAAAAATAATGCGATACACCAATATCAATAATATTTCTTAATGTTTTTATCACCGGTCATTTGTCAAAAGATTTCAAAGACGCTTTTGAATAAGTTATCACGAAATTTCAAAATTTATACATAAATACAAATTGTAACCCTCATATGTATTGTTCACTGGTGGTGTAGAATATTTAAATCTAGGAATTTTAAAAATAAGCATCTTGTCTTGCAAGCTGACATCCAAACCTCCTTCCCCGACCCACTGTCTGGTGATCTGTGGGCTGGAGGCTCAGCCACCTTCGTCAGGTTTAAACTACTACGGAGTCCTCTTATGGCTTGCTAGAAGCAGATTCACTTCCTACATTTAATAAAAGAGCGTGAATGCTGCTGTGAATGTATTTTCTGAGTTCATATGCTGTTTCTAAAACATTAGGAATTGCTAATAGTCATATAGCTCAGAGAGGTTGTGGGAGCTCATCGGGACACACAGCACCACAGTAGGAATCTGGAAAGACTTTAATTCTCCATGAATCTGTGAAGGAGAAGACGTAAGCCACTTGTTGGCTCCTGAAGGAAGGAGGGAAGCAGGAAGGGAGGCAGGGAAGGGAAACAGTGATGGGAAGAAGAAATTAAGTGGGTAGGGCAGGGGAAAGGGGGGCAAAGGAGCAAGCATGGCTCCAATCCGTCGTCCCCTCCCTGACGGGGCTCATAGCTCCATGTCAGAGCAGATAACAAGAGTCACAATGTAAAACTGCCCGACTTTTATTTCTGCCTTTCCAAGCTATTGGCTCCTTCACTAATAATCGGGATTTATTACCGGACCCATCTGCTGCCTCTACAAGGTCAAAAGGTAAACCGCAGGCACAGCTGATGTCACCATCAAGGTGGCTGGTAGCAAATGGAGCCTGACAAGTGTACTTTTAAGAGAATATTGTTGCCAGGGCTCTCTGGGCATGAAAGTCACGCTGATGAAGAAAATAAACCTAAAATACGAAAAAGATGTTGAGTTTAACCCATTAATCCACATGATGGGGGCTGTCAGGGTCTGGTCTGTGTGGTAGCCAGAAAGGAGCACAGGCCTCTGCACCCATCTGTGTGGGTTCTGCACATTGGAGTCTCCCGAACCCCTGGAAACAGTCCCCAAAACATGTGCGTGCCATGGGGGGGACAATGGGGAGGGAGACACTTGCAGGCACGTACTCTGACTTCCCAAGGCTACGTCAGACTTGGGAAAACATGGGTGTTCCTTTGCTTTCTGCTGTGGGTCAGGCCTTACTTCCTGGGAGGACTGTCTGTAGCAGAGCAGCTCAGCTTTGGACACTCTCCAGATATTCTGGCTTCTGCAAATGTTGGAAGACTGGGCAATTTTTGAGAGTGAATTTGTCCATATATTCGAAACTGTCAAAAGGATAGTTAAGGTTGCACATCAACGGCCAGACACTGTGGCTCATGCCTGTAATCCCAGCACTTTGAGAGGCTGAGGTGGTCGGATCACTTGAGCCCAGGAGTTTGAGACCAGCCTGGCCAACATGGCGAAACCCCATTTCTACTAAAACTACAAAAATTATACTGGCGTGGTGCCGTGGGTGCCTGTAATCCCAGCTACTCAGGAGGCTGAGGCAGGAGAATCGCTTGAACCAGGGAGGTGGAGGTTGCAGCGAGCCAACATTGTGCCACTGCACTCCAGCCTGGGTGACAGAGCGAGACTCCATCTCAAAAGAAAAAAATCATCCCAGATGATTTTGTTTGTGTGTTCTCTATCCCTTTCCAGCCAGGAAGCTCCAATTTCCTTTTCATTTCCAGCTGAGAGTGAAAAGCAAAAAGTGGAAAGCACTTGGTGTCAGATACAGCTCCCTCTTTCCCAGCAGAGATGAAGAACTTACCCTCCAGCTCTTTCAGACCAAATTAGAGGCCAGCCTGGAGCTGCAGCCGTGCTCTCAGCTGGTGCTTCCTGGAGATTTTCTGCTCCCACAGAGCATCACCAGAAACAAGCCTGGATGGCCACACGCCCGTAAATTCTTACCCATCTTCTATTCTCTGGGGCAGTCATTGCTGGCATCATTTTCTTTTGTGTTTCCACTCTTCATTCCAGGAAATCAGCAGAGACAGGTGTTTGTTGCACATGTATAAAGGCTAAATCCCATGCACCCCAATAAAATAGAGGCCATGCTCTGTCCCTCAGGGTGACCTTGCCCTTCCTAGACCTTATGTCTTCAGGTGCTGATTTCATTGAAAGGCATCCTCCACCTGAGTGGTTATTAGAGTGTGGCACACCGGGCTGCCACTTGGTTGTGGCTAGTTACGACCTGCATTGTAGGATGACAGTGAGGAGTAAACATCTGTCCTTCAAACGAGGAAATGAGGGAAAAACACCAGGTGACCAACAGTTGCTTGTACATGGCGTCAGCAACACGGGGCTGTTATAAAGATTAAATGAGATTACGCATAGAGGGTGCATAGCTCCATGCTTGGCACATCTCAAGCACCTGAGAAATGGCAGTGCCCACGCCAGGACCGTTTCAAGCTCTATACAATTTCCTAGATTGATCGCCCAGTTCTCAACACAGTGCTGTTTCACAAGATCAACAACGGTTAGTTTTGTCTTCCACTGTACCATTTGTGACTTGACTTTCCCTTATCTTGCTTCTCCTTGGACTTGTATCAAGAGAGATTTACAGAATGATTGATTTGAATTATTGCCAAGGTTGGTGGAAGGTCCTTTCCTAGCTGCCTGGATGGGTGGCCTCATTCTGACCTTCTCCTTTGCCATCCCCTCACTGCCCTCCACAGACATACACACACACACACACACACACACACTGCCTGGGGACTTGCACAGGGTTTCAGGCCAAGGGCCCTAGTGAGTGCAGCTAATGCCCCAGAGCCCCCAGGATCCGATGGCTACAAATGAAGAGGTGAGGTGTGCCCTTTCGCCGGAAGTCAAGGGTAAGTGTCTTTAGCTTCACACTGCTAACAAGGACATACCCGAGACTGGGTAATTTATAAAGGAAATAGGTTTAATGGACTCACAGTTCCTCATGGCTGGGGAGACTTCACAATCATGGTGCAAGATGAAGGAAGAGCAAAGGCACACCTTACATGGAGGCAGGCAAGAGAGTGTGTGCAGGGGAACTCCCATTTTTAAAACCATCAGATCTCATGAGACTTATATACCACCACTAGAACAGTGTGGAGGAAACTGCCCCCATGAGTCAATTATTTCTACCTGGCCCCATCTATGACACATGGGGGTTATTACAATTCACGGTGAGATTTGGGAGGGGGCGCAGCCAAACCATATCACTTCTTCAGCTGACTTGTGGGTCGCTACTTATGATAAATTATCTTAGGAATTAAATACCAGTTTATGAATATTGCACCATTATGGCATTATCTTTTGCCAGCTTTCCTGCTCACCACTCCCTTGTCCTTTATTCCGAATGTGGACACATGGGTAGGAGGCATGCAAATCCGCGATGACATTTCTCAGTGTGTGGGGCCATCTTGGATCCTGGCAGTGGGTGAGAAATGCGTGAAATGGCAAGGAATGGCGATGGTCAACTGAACAGCGCATGGTTGTCCGTGGGTTAAGGAAACGTGATGTCCGTGGATGTTGTTTGCTCTTTTCCAAAGGATACAAAAGCTTCTGTGAATACGGAACCGCAATTTGACCTAAAGGCATGTCTGCACTCACAGTAGAGTTTGTCATTTGCTGTCCTTTGATAATTCCATGTAAAAGACTATCTCACAGGTAGCCTAGAGATGTTTGACACAAAATCAAAAGATGAGGAAGGGCCACCCCAAAGAACTCAGGTACGAAGGAGCCACACCAGGAACCTTGCTGGTAGGTCCTGATGTGAATGGAAGTCAGCAACCAGTTCACGCCTCTCAAGCCAAGACTGGAGACAGAACCAAAAACTGCTTCCTCTCATTCCTGATATAATTTTTCTGACAATATTCTAAAGCCCACAGAAACTTAGTCATTAAATGGCTCTTTCTCACACAAAATTGCCAAGTTTATTTTAGGGGAAATTAAACATTAATTGCATAGATATGTATAAACGTCATGTATATTTTAATATGTGTGTATATAATCATATATGACTTTAAATTGCACACATATATATGTCATTCTGCTGAGAATGGCCTAATTGAGGCACTTTGTGATGTAAGTCAGTGGACATTAGTTGCCACATAGAATTTCCATACAGGACTTTTTTTTCTATTTATACTGTTTTCAAATGAATTCTTTTTATAGCACTCATACATTTATATGTTATGTAAAATAAGTATCATGCTCCTTTTGTTGGATAGAAAAGGTACTGAATCCATCTTAGATTGCACAAGGCCCTGATTCAGACCCGGGGGTTAGAAGGGGCAGACCCATGGACATGGCAAGAGGCTTCAGATCTACCAGAGCCAAGGGGCTGTGGGACAGATGTGGACATCCAGGTAAAAGCGATGCCTCAGAAGAGGTTCTGCACTTCCCGACTTCATTTCTTTGACCTTTCCAAGGGCAGCAGCCAGTAGTTCCAATGGGTAATAGAGGCTTAGCCCAGAGAACGGAGACAGAGCTCAGAGCAGAATGCAGGGACAGGTTGCCTCCCATGCCATCCACAACCTCCCAAGCTCCCCGGGCTCCCCCGCGTCCCACACCATCCGCCCCAGCTCTCCTCACTGCCGGGCCCGCAGAGCATCTCTTCAAACCCCCAGCTGCCTGCAATGACCCTCTCACCACCTTGGTGGAATGGGGGCTCACCAGGGAAACTAGCCAGTGGTTCAGTTTCTAATCCATGAAATTACACATTTTTCATTCTTACGTTAGCAGACCTAGGTTCCACCTGCTGCACAAACGGGAAGCATCGTTTAGTTCCTAGTTACTTGTTCTATATAGAGTAGCTTTTATTTTTTCTAAATAACACAATGTATTTTAATGACCCTTAATCTATTATTCCAACTGAGTGATGTCTTAACGTTTGTGTTCCGTCCATAAAGAAAATGAGTAACTCTAACATGTGTGAACAAGAACAAGTAATATGCCTAAGCAGTGATACAATAACATATTTGAACAAAAGTAAAAATGGTCCAGATATTAATTTCTGAGATGGGGAATTCTGTTGGTTTTTGAAAGATCCCAGGGTGTCAGAAAACAGGACTGCCAAGTTTTCAAGTTTTCATCCCTTTTGTATGAACTTTACTGGAAAGCGGGACGGCTAAACTTAGTAGTAAGAAGGAGCTGACAACTGACAGAGACAAAAGTCTCTAGTGGAGACTTTTAATCCCCAATGAATTGGGCTAAGCACCAGCGTTTGTCATGCCCAAGTCTGCTATTCAACTTTCTTTTCTTTTTTCTTTTTTTTTTTGAGATGGAGTCTCACTCTCTGCCACCCAGGCTGGAGTGCAGTGGCATGATCTCGGCTTACTGCAACCTCTGCCTCCTGGGTTCAAGAGATTCTCCTGCCTTGGCCTCCTGGGTAGCTGAGATTACAGGCATGTGCCACCTCGCCCAGCTAATTTTTGTATTTTTGGTAGAGATAGGGTTCACTATGTTGGTTAGGCTGGTCTCGAACTCCTGACAGGTGATCCACCCACCTCGGCCTCCCAAAGTGTTCGGATTACAGGCATGAGCCACCGCACATGGCCTAAACTTTCAAGTTTAGAGGTGGAAAAGGTTTCTTGCTCTCTGCAACCAAGGAATGCATAGACCTGCACACACACTGGAGAAGGTGTTCAATGAGGGAACGCACACAGGGGAGGGAACACACGTGGATCGTTACTCTTCTCACAACCACAGCTCTTCCCTGCCTGTAAGTGCACGCATGTGACTTATTAACAAAATGTAATTGTTTGTGATTCGGAGGCTCCTGGGTTCAAATCGCCTCATGTCTTTGTTCTTGTGTTTTATACTACGTGGGAGGATTTTGGATTTTTTTCTTCCCAGTATGACGAGTGTTTTCTGTGCTCTTCCTGGAGTCTAACAGAAGAATCTCTCAAGTCCATTTGCTCTCCTTCCAACATGGCAAATATCAATTTAGCTAATGAGGCACAGGTGTAATTGTAGGCATTCCTTCAAGAATTCTTCAGCTATGAATCTGCCTCTGATTATGCAGTGCGGTTCCATAATTGCAGTTTGCTGGGAAAATTCACAGCTCCAGAGGTCCTCATGCCTGCGCTTCGCCGGTGTGGTGGGCACCTGGGCTGCGTGTTAGTACATTGAGATACAGGAAATAAAAACAAGCCCAGCCCTGGGCTCGGGGCCCCTGCGCTGTGCTCCCACTTTGCTCCGTTGTGTTGCTCCGTTTCAATCAGATCTGGTTTCCACACTTGCAAAAAGCATTACTTTGAGAAGAAATGGCACAGTTGATCAATTTCTTTCCTCCCCATCAATCACTTACGTGAGAGGGGACTGTCCTTCCTCCAGTTCTCCAGCCATGTGTGGTCTTGGTGCTGAATGTTGATGATTTGGTTTTGGGCGAATTCTAAACCATCGTTTTCAAGTAATTTCTGTATGAAACAGACACCTGCATTGCACCTCCACCCGTGGCTTGTGGGGGGAAAATACCAGATGGGTCAGATTCTGTGACTACCCACTGAGGTTTGAGCAGAACTAGAAGGCAGGTGGAGATGGGTCAGATTCTGTGACCACCCACTGCGGTTTGAGCAGAACTAGAAGGCAGGTGGAGATGGGTCAGATTCTGTGACCACCCACTGAGGTTTGAGCAGAACTGGAAGGCAGGTGGATTAAATCTGGGTGGTGACTCCAGCACATCTCTAATGAACACTTCTTAACATTTAATTTCAAAGGGCCTGGTGACCCTCGGATGTGTCGGTGTGGAGAAGAGATGGGTATCCATAGCCTTGATTAGGATCACATGCCAGTTACCCAGAAATATAACAGCTCAGCTCGAGTTTTAATTATTTAAAAGCATCACAACATATCGAAACACAGTGTCTGTTCTGTCTGTGATCAACTCATTATTCAACATAAAGACAGGAATAAAAAGTATTCTCTGAATCAGTGAAAATACGACATGGCTAACGTGTTATATATTATTTTATTATATTCAAAAGTTGAATTTGTAAAAGTTAATTTCATATTAAGTCATATTTGAAAGGAAAGGTCAAATTTGAAGGAAATGTAGATTTTTGTGGGTTTGGTGGTATTAGCTGGAAAATATTGTTAAATAATATTGCAATAAAAGTAGCCCCATGTACCTACCTTCTTCTTTTTAGCCTTATTGAAGTACAAGTGGGCGAATAAAAATTCTATATGTTTAAGGTATACAGTGATGTGATTTAATTCTACATTGTGAAATGATTATCACAATTGCTAATTAATTCATCCTTCGTCTCACAGGCACTTTTTTTTTTTTTTAATGAGGACTCTCAAAATCTGCTCTGTCATCAAACTTTAAGCACACAGCATTGTGTTACTGCCGCCAGGCTGCACCTGAGGCCTCCAGAACGCACTCATCTTCAACTGGAAGTCTATGCCCTTTGACCGGCATCCGTCGGTTTCCCTGTTCCCAGCCCCAACTTTTTGATGTAGGACTAAGGCCTTTATTTTTCAAAGAAGTATCTTCAGATTAATTTATTGCATAAAGCACAGCTGCAATGCAGCCTCTGTCGCTTCCTCCTCTATATTCACACAGGAGAAAGGTCTCGAAAATTCAGCAAGCTGTGACTATCAGTGAGGATGTTCCATGGGAAAAAAAGAGCATTAATGAACCACCACGAGTCAGCCAAGTGTGCCTCAGTGAGGGCGGTGCTCTTCCCCAACTCGGATTTATTTATTTTTATAAAGTTAAATCGCTCCTTCAGTCACCCCTTTGGCAGAGTGATGCCCTCAACAACTTCATGGCAGCTTCGAGTCTTTATGTGAATGACACATATTATAAAACAGTCCTAATGAAACCGACGGGGACTCCATTTATTACCTTTAGTGTGGCAAATACATGTACGTGAAATTGAAAATTTTATTATTTTAATGCTGTTAATAATATATCCCTAGTAGAATTACACATGCAAAATAAGAAGTGCCTCTGAAGCAGTAAACCTATGCGTATTTCTGTGTAACATGAAGTAAAAATGGAGCAATGCGCTTACGATTTCTGAAAGTGTTACCTCCTTTTCAGTACTCGATTCCATCTCACAGTTCTTATTTTTCTGCCTGGGATCATGTTACTTCCTTTTGCATTTTTTTTCTTTTTTCTTTTTTGGAAACAGAGTCTCACTCTATCACCCAGGCCAGAGTACAGCGGAGCGATCTCGGCTCACTGCAACCTCCTCCTTCCAGGTTCAAGTGATTCTCCTGCCTCAGCCTCCCAAATAGCTGGGATTACAGGCGTCCGCCACCACACCTGGCTAATGTCTTTTGTATTTTTAGTAGAGATGGAGTTTCAGCATGTTGGCCAGGCTGGTCTCAGAAACTCCTGACCTCAAGTGATCCGCCCAACTTGGCTTCCCAAAGTTCTGGGATTACAGGTGTGAGCCACCATGCCCGGCCCCTTTCGCTTTTCTCACTGTGCAATTATGTTGGAAACAAGTTATCTTAGCTTTTGTTTAAAAATATCTTTCCCTTACCTTTATATTCAAAGGATAGTTTCCCCAGACTGCCTTGTGTGTTGGTTGGTTGGTTGGTTGGTTGGTTTCAGCGTTACTGTTCTTTGCAGTCTTTATGGGCTTGCCGGTACTGGATTAGCTCTTCCTGTAAACAACAATAAAACCGATGTGTTTTCTTTCTCAAATGTTAGACAACAGGCAGCAGAGAGAACAGCAAAATCATGGAGTGAGGCTCTGAGGAGAGGATTTCCTAACCATACCTGCAAGGTGAAGGGGAAGCACAGCATGGTGGATTCCCTGAGCTGAGGAGGGGAACAGAGTTTTGGGTGGGTAAAGAGGCTAGAATAGACGTGCTGGGGTCAGCATGGAGTGGCCGCAGAGGTCTACGTGAGGTCCCCATGAGTCCTTAATGGAGGAGTTTTGTTGCATATGCACAAGGGACTTTCTGAGGCTGGACAGAGCAGCTCCTCTTGGGGGGAAGGAGAAGATTGTGGAGTTGAGCAGGTGTGAAGGTGCTGATGTGCTGGTCTAGGCCGTGGGTGGACCTCATCCACACTTCGTAACACCAAGAATCCACTGGGAGAGTCCACGACTTAAAAGCAAGGATCATGTCCTAGAGAAAGGCCTATTTTATTCTACTTTAGATAGTCTGATGCCTCACTAGAATAAAAGAACATCCTGACAAGGACTACAAAATACACTGAGTTTGGAGGTTGAGACATGATGAGCTACAGGGGCTTGGAGAAACCTGGGTTTTCTGCAGGTCTGCCATAACAGATTGTAAAACCATGCCTGCACAAATTTGTAGTGTTGTCAGTGATTAATCTGGGCAGTAAAACAGAAACAACACTCTTCAGAGAAACAGAGCAGGACCCAGAGTCTCCACAATATACAACGTTTAATGCCAATGATAAAATCAAAACTCACTAGTCATAAAAAGGGCCAAAGAAATGTAACCCTTATTGAAGAAAAAAATAGTTTTAAAAAACCTGACACCCATATTGCTGATATCTTAGATTCCTGTGTCATCCCATTGCTTTGCATTCCAGCTTTAATTTTCTGTTGGGAAATCAGCCATCAGTATTATTGGTCCTTGAAAATAATGGGGTCTTCTGCTTTGTTTCCCTTTAAAATTTCCTTTTGGTCTTTGATTTTCAGCAATTTGCTCGTGATGTTCCATGTTCAAAATCAAACGTGGTTTTGTTTGATTAATCCTGCCTGTGACTCAATGAGTTTCTTGAATGTGTGGGTTAACGCCTTTAGCTAGTTTTTGAAATTCTTAAAAATTGCCTCTTCTAATATTACTGTCTCCTTCTGGGACTCCCATTACATGTGTGCCAGGCTGTTTTACCATCTTCTGCATGTGTCTTCCTCTCTTTCCTGTTCTTTCTATCCTTTGTTTTCTCTTAAAAAAAAGTCTGTGCTTTAACTTGCAAATTTTCGATTGACCTTTCTTCAAGAACGCTAACCCTGTTTCTTGCTATTTTGTCTTCTGAGGAACTCATTCAGATAATTCTTATTTTTTGTTATCCTACATATTTTTTCAATGTCTAGAGTATTTAATTCTTTTCTTCAGATTCCACTTTTCTAGATTTCTGTTAAAATTCTCTATCTTTTCATCCATTTTGCCCATGATTTTGTCAACTTTACTAGCGTGGTTACTTGAAAGTTCTTTCCCACTGACTTCTGCTGTCGGTTTTTTTGTTTGCTTTTTGTTTGTTTGTTCCTTATCATTTATACTTTCCTGAGTTTTCACGTAGGTTGTTGTTTTTATTGTACACTGAATGTTGCATGTGGAATATTTGCAGAAGTGGAATATGGTCCTACTCTCTCCCAGGGAAGAAATCCTCTCCTCTCTATTAGGCAGCTAGGGTGAAGGACTCTTTCCTGAAATACAGTGAGAAACTGGTCAGGATTGGGGACAGATTGTCCTTTCAGTATCCTCAGCATTTAAAGATGGAGAAATTCATGTCTGCCGTTTGGGAGTTTGAGCTCAGCTATTCAGCCTTCTAGTCCATGAAACCTCTAAATATGAAAATGCCTAGGGGGGTTGTCTGTGCGCCTGAGGAAGGCCCCTTCCCTCTAGTGGGTCTTGGTCTCCTACGCACTGTCCAATTGCAAGACTTCCCACCCTGTCTTTGGGACATTTCTGAGTAGCCCGTAGCACCCTGCAAGGCTCCAGATCTCAATACATGGCCTTGGAGTGGGGGACTGGCTGTGAGCTTGGGAGTCCCTGGGTTCTGCCCACCGTGTGGCCGCCGCAGCCATGGGGAGTGTTCGCTCTACCTGCTTCTCTGTGCCTTGAAGAGTCCCTGCCCCAAAGCCCAGCCCAAGGCTTGGCCCCTGATCAGAATCCGCACATTCCCCCAAGGAGGGTCTTTGATGTCTGTCTGAATGTGAGCACTGTGTCCGTTCCATCCCTGGTTGTGGCAGCAGGAGTGCTGGCTGGCAGAGGCAGAGCACTGCTCTTTCCGTTTATATTCTTCACTTTCCCCCAAAATGGCTATTCGGTATCTTTTACAGCTATCAAAAGCCACATTTTCATAAGATATATTTACATTTATGTGCTAACAAAATGATTTTCATATGAAACAAACATTCAGACACAGGAAATTGCCCTTTCAATGATGGGGTTTTCTTCTATTTGCATGTAACAGCTATTTTCTTAGTAATTTTAGCAGTTGTTCATTTTTCTTTTTTAAGTTCAGCTTAGGGAAGTAGTTCTCACATGTAATCCCAGAGATTTATTTATAAACAACAACAAGAGAAAGCACAAATATTAACCCCTTGATGAAAACCCTTCTGTTGTTCTGCAATCCCTGAATTATAAAGTGGAAATCCTGAATGTGGCATCAATATTCTCTCACGTTCTAGCCCCAGACTCCTGTTTCCAGGGCTGTTTCTCTGCACTGCCTCACCGCAGTCTGAGCCTTTCCTGGATTTCGGTGCCATTTTTCCCTCTATGCCCCTGTGCACGTTGCTGGCTGCACTCCGTGGCACTTCTCATTATTGTGTCCAATAAACTCTCATATGGTCTTCAAGGTCAAGGTCAGCGGCCCCTTCTCTGCAATGCATTTCCAGTTTAGACAACATCTAACCATTCTTTCTTCTGCCATTGAATTTCTGATATCCATTCCACTAGCAAATATGTGTTGACCTTCTTCAAATGGCACTGCTCAGGGTGGCGGGTCCAGGTGGGAACTACACTGATGCGGCCCTTTAGCTACCTGTGCTTATGTTCTAGGGTTACAGGAAATAAATAAGTAAACACACACAAATTCATGTGTAATAAGGTATATGAGGACAAATCAAGTAAAGAATGGAGTATTGAGGTTGGAAGCCATTTAAATAAGGTGATCAAGAATGCATTCCTTAAAAAGGTAAAATTTGAGCAGAGAATTGAATAACATGAACGAGTAAATTATCTGAAAACCCAAGGGAAAGCATTCCAGACAGAAGAAGTGGATGACAGAAACTTTCTGAGACTGAGATAGGAGTGAGCTGAGCAGGTGAAGGGGCAGATGAGAGGCCTACGGGGCTAAAGGGAGGAGGAGAAGGGGCAGGTGAGGGGCCTATGGGGAGGGAGGAAGGAGGAGGAAGGAAGAGGAGGGGTAGGGGAGGGGCCTATGAGGCCAGAGGGAGGAGAAGGAGGGCAGGTGTGGGGCTTACGGGGCCAGAAGGAGGGAGGAGAAGTAGGGCAGGTGAGAGACCTATGGGGTGGAGAGAGGGAGAAGAAGGAGGGCAGGGGAGAGGGTTATGGGGAGGGAGAACAAGGAGCGGAAGATTAGGAGCCTATGGGGCCGGAAGGATGGAGGAGAAGGATGGCAGGTGAGAGACTATGGGGCTGAGGGAGATAGGAGGAGAGGGGACTGCATGGGGCAGGGGCAGCAGATCTGGTTCCTGTGGATCTTGTGGGTGGGGTTAGGGCTCTCTGAGTTTCAGTTTAGAGGTTGGGGACTTATCACAGGCTTTGTGCACAGATGAAAAGTTACTTGTTTTGTGTTTGGAAAGGTCCATGTAGGGGAGAGAGGGTGGAATACATCAGCTATGGCACAGCATTATCATTACTGACCCAGCGATATGGTCAGCCCTCACTATCCATGGATTCTGACTTGTGAATTCACCTACTCACTAAAACCTACTTGTTACTCCAAAATCAACATGCACAGCACTTTTGTCGTCATTCACATATGTGCACAAAGAGATGAAAATCACCCAAAATGCACATTCTCAGCTGAGATCAAACAAGGCAAAGCTCTGCTTTCTTGTGTTGGCTGACACTGTAAACAAGTTTCTTTTTCATGGTCCAGTTATTTAGTGCTGTTAATACATTCTTGTGCTTCTTATTGGAGATGTTTTTGTTTAAACACCCCCAGGTGTGGTGTGGGAGCTTTGTCTGGTGTCCCAAGTGTAAGAGACTGTGACCTGCCTCACGGGGAAAACACGTGTGTCAGAGAAACTTCATTCAAGTGTGAGTTCAGTGTTAATGCATCAGCAATAGATATTAACTAAAGTGTCATCAAACAGAAACACACATTATACAAGGTTGTATATGGACTTGTGGATAAAGACGTGGTGACCACAGGCTCACAGGAACCTGACCCTCCACATCCCCTGGGAGCAGTGGCTCTGTACTTGCCACCTGAGTGTTCCCAGTGACTTTATAGAACACACCTACCATGTATAATGAGAATCAGTTTTACTCTCTGTTTGCTCACAGGCCTGTGAGCTTTCACAGAGTCAGAAAATATTCTCATTCATCTTTGTACCCATAAAGCCCAGCATTGTCAAGGGAGGTTGAGTCAAGTAAAGAGGTTTTTCCACACCTGTAATCCCAGCACTTTGGGAGGCTGAGGTGGGAGAATGGCTTGAGCTCAGGAGTTTGAGGCCAGCCTGGGCAATATGGTGAAACCCCACATCTGGGGGTCTTTTCCCGTCTTTCAATCCTGCACTCTTTGGGAGGAATTCATTGTGTGCAGCCTATGCTTGGGGAGTGACGTTCACTTCACTGAGGTCAAAACATTCACATAAATTATTTGAAAATCTATTGGGGACATTTGTCTATTCTCCTTATTCATGTATTCAATCCTTTATTTATATATGAGTGGACCATGGATATTTATTTTCTGCCATGGCTTATAACCCAACACTAGTTTATTCCATTTCTCACATTGTTACAGTCTTGTTCTTTGAGAATGCTTCCTACTGGTTTCAGTGTCTCTCTGGCATGGCCCAGCATGCTGTTGTTTGTTTTTCTTTTATAGAACTTCCTTCAGCTCATCTTGTATATTTTCTGCCCAGTTTTATAACCTGCCATTTCTCCAAAGAGCCTTGGATTGTTTACTGGAGAACGGTGTTAGAACCAAGAGCAACCAAGAGCTGAGCATTAGGGGTGCTTTTTGTTACTGGGATGCCATTTCTTTTAGGCCCTCTCAGCTGACAGAGCAAGGGAATGTCTACCAAACCCTGTAGATTCACACACACATATGTATACATACGTTTCTAGACCTATATATCCATATCCACGTGAAGCTAAGCATGACTTCTGTATCTATATAGCCGTATCTATGTGAAGCTAAGCATGAGTTCATACTGATGTCTCCAACCCTACTCCAGGGCCACAGGCACCATGCAGGCCTCCTGCTGCTCCTACCTCAGCAGTGAGAAGCTGCTGCCAGGATCTGTCATCCGTGCATCTGACTGTCCAGTTCCAGCACACCTGCATCCTGGTCTCAGAGCTGCTAACCTGTACACCCATGAGAAACAACCTCATCAGCTACTATGCCATGCTTGGACGCATTTACCTGTGTCTTTAGTCTCACAGACTGATAACTCAAAAGTCAGGTAGGTCAACATCATTTTTCTTCACTCCCTTTAGTGAGGTTGTTTCATTTATGTGTAATATACTTACACTTTTTTGTCAAATTTAGCATTCCTTCTTAGAAAACTTCAGCCAAACTCCTGAATGCCTATTTTTGAATTTGCATACATTAATGTTCACACTTGTACTTCATAATTCTGTGGGTTTTGACAAGTGAGCAGTGTCATAAATCTACAATCACAGTCTCCAACAGACTATTTTTAACACCCTAAATATTTCCCTGTACATCACATATCCAATCTCTCCTCCCTCTGAACCCCCAGAAACCACTGGTCTCATTATTCTCTGTAGTTCAGCATTTTCAAATGTCATATAAATGAAATCGCACATTTAGACTGGCTCATTCACTTAGCACTGTGCTTTGAAGAGACATCCCTGTATTTTCGTGGCTTGACAGCTCATTACTTTTAGTCACTCTATGATATGGGTGTAATGACAGTTTATTCATTGAGAGGCATCTTCATTGGTGCCAGTTTGGGTTATTATGAATAAAGTTATCATATTCGTTTATATACATGTTTTTCATGTGGATATACATTTTCAAATCAGCTAGGTAAATCCACAGAGGCTCAAATCCTATATCATACGGTAAGACTACATTTAGCTTGGTTGAAAGGTGCAAACTACTTCCCAGTGGCTGTGCCATTTTGTGTTTGCATCAGCAACACGTAAGAGTCCCTGTTGCTTTGCACTCTCACCAGCAGTTATTACCGCCCACTTCCCAAATTTCAGCCATTCTGATGGGAGGGCAGTGGTGTCCTACTGTAGTTGTAACTTTTATTTTTCCAAGGACACATGTTGTAAAGATCTTTTCTTACACCGATCATCCATGTGTCTTCTTTGCACTTCATATCTTTACCCATTTTTACATGGGTTTCTGTTTACTTATTGTTGAGTTTTAAATGTTCTTTGAAAAATTGTAGATACAAGTCTTTTATTAGATATGTGTTTTGCAAATGCTTTTTTCAGTTCCTTTGGATTTTCTTTTTATTCTCTTGTTTCTTTCACAGGGCAGAAGCTTTTAATCTTAATATATTCTAACTTAGCAATTTTTCTTTTATGGCTTGTGCTTCTGGTGTTATATCTAGAAATTGACTGCCAAACAAAAGTCATCTGGATTTTCTGATTTTTGAAGAAGTCTTGTAGTTTTGCATTTTATGTCTTAATCTATGATCCATTTTGAGTTAATTTTGGTGTGAGATGTAGTCAGTGTGTAGGTACAGTATTTTTTGCATGTGAATGTCCAGTTGTTCCAGCACCATTTGCTGAAAAGACTATCATAGCTCAATGAATTGCCTTTGCACCTTTGTCAAAAATCACTTGCCTGTATTTGTGTGGGTTTGTTTCTGGGCATTTTATTCCTTCTTTTTGATACATTTTTATTCTTTCATTGGTACCACACAATCTTGATTAGTGTAGCTTTATAGTAACTCTTCAAGTCAGGTGATGTCAGTTCTCCAACTTTGTTATTTCCAGTTATTTCTATTTAGTATTGTGTTGACTATTCTAGGATTTTTTCTTTTTTATATAAATTTTAGCATCATTTTGTCAATATTGACAAAATAATTTATGGGAATTTAGATTTGATCCCAATGAATCTATAAATCAAATTGTAGATAATTTTCATCTTGACATTGTTTTTTTAAAAACTGCCATATAAATGTGTATATTTTGGGGGGTACCTGTGATATTTTGATACCTGTATAATGCGTAATGATCTAATCATGGTAATTGGGATATCAATCACCCTCAACATTTCTCTTTGTGTTGGGAACACAACAATTCTTCTGCCTATTTTGACATGTACAATAAATTATTGTTAGCTATAATTTCTCTACCATGCTATTAAATACTAGAACTTATTCCTTCTCTCTAACTGTATTTTTGTGCCCCTTAACCAATTTCTCTCCATCCCTCCTTCTGCCTCCCACTCCCAACCTCTAGTGACCACCGTTCTATTCTCTGCCCTTATGAGACCCACTTTTTTAGCTCTCATAGTTGAGTGAGAACATGTAATATTGCGTCTTTCTGTGTCTAGCTTACTTTATTTAACATAATGATTTCCAGTTCCATCTATGTTGCTGCAAATGACAGGATTTCATTTTTTATGGCTTAATAGTACTCCACTGTGTATACATGACACGTTTTCTTTATCCATTCATCTGTCAGTGGACATTTGGGTTGATTCCACGACGTGGCTGTTAGGACTAGTGCTGCAATACACATAGGAGTGCAGACATCTCTTTGATATACTAATTTTATTTTCTTTTGCATACATACACAGCAGTGGGATTGCTCGATCAAAAAGTAGTTCTATTTTTAGTATTTTAGGAATCTCCATACTGTTTTCCAGAGTGGCTCTACTAATTTGCCTTCCCACCCACACTGTATGATCATTCCCCTTCCTATACATTCTTGCCTGTATTTATTATTCTTTGTCTTTTTGATAATAACCTTTTTAAATGTGGTGAGATGAAATCTCACTATGGTTTTGATTTATATTTCCCTGATGATGGGTGATTTTGAGCCTCTGTCCATATACCTGTTGGCTAGTGTGTGTCTTCTTTTGATAAATGTCTATTCAGTTCTTTTGTCCATTTTTAAATCAGATTATTTGTTTCTTTGCTATTGAGTTGTTTGAGTTCCTTTTATATTCTGATTATTAATCATTTGTCAGGTAGGTAGTTTGTAGATGTTTTCTCCCATTCTGTAGACCAGTGGTATCCAGCCTCTTTGGCACTAAGGACTAGTTTTGTGGAAGACAATTTTTCCATGGACTGTGGGGAGAGGGAACGATGGTTTGGGGATGAAACTGTTCCACCTCAGATCATCAGGCATTAGATTCTCATAAGGAGCACTCAAGCTAGATCCCTGGCACGCACAGTTCACGACAGGGTTCGTGATCCTTTGAGAATTTAATGCTGGCACTGATCTCATGGGGGGCAGAGGTCAGGTGGTAATGCTCACGCACCCTCCACTCACCTCCTGCTGTGTGGCCCAGGTTCTAACAGGCCCTGGACTCATACTGGTTCACGCCCAGGAACTGGGGACCTGTGTGCTGTAGACAATATTTTCTCTTTGCTGTGCAAAAGCTTTTTAGCTTGTTGCAATCCCATTTCTCTATTTTTGCTTTTGTTACCTGTGCTTCTGAGGTCTTACCCAAAAAATCCTTCCCCAGGCAGTTGTCCTCAATGTTTCTTTTAGTAGTTTTATAGTTTCCCATCTTACATTTAAGTCTTTAATCCATTTTGAGTTCATCTTTGTCTATGGTGAAGGAGAGAGATCTAGTTCTACTCTTCTGTGTATGGACATTCCATTTTTCCAGCACTATTTATTAGAGTAGAGTCTTCCAATCAATGAACACAGAATGTCTCTCTATTATTGAGATATTTGTTGGTTTTAAATCCCTATATTATACTTTTTCTCATAGAGATTCAGTACAGATTTTGTTAAATGTATAAATCTCTCTCCCTTTTCTTTCAATACTATTACAAATAGTATTGGGTTTTTTGTTTGTTTTGTTGTTTTGTTTTTTTGTAATTTCAAATTCCACTTGCTCATTGCTTGGATCTAGGAAAGCGATTGTCTTTTGTGTGCCCGACATCTTGCTAGGCTCACTCATTCATCTCAGCAGTGTTTTGTGGTTTGTGGTTGTTGATTCTTTATGGTTTTCCATAGAGATAATCATTTAATCTGTGAATAAAGGCCGCTTTATTTCTGCCTTTCCAAATTATGTACGTTTTATTTTGTTTTCTCAGCTGACTCTAGGTGAGAGTTCCAGCACAATGTTGAATGGGAATGGGGAAAGAGCCGAGAGCACATTCCTTTCTGTTCTCAGTCTTAGGAGGAAAGCATTCAGCCTCTTACCACTTAGTGTAGTGTTAGCTGCAGGTTTTCTGCATTTGTCTTTTATTAAGGTAGCAGATTTCCCATCTCTTCCTAGTTCCTTGAGAATTATTATCATGAATAGCTGTTATATTTTTCCTATGCCTTTCCTGCATCAATTGGTATGATCGTATGTTTTCTCTTCTTTTGCCTGCTGATGTGGTACATTACGTTAATTGGTTTTTGGATGGTGAACCAGCCTTGAATACCAGAAATAAGTCCCATTTGATCATGGTGTATAAATCTTTTCATACTGTATTGGATTTTACTTGAAATTTGCATCTATGCTTCTGACAGATATTGATCTATAGTTTTTTTTTATTTATCTGGTTTGGGTATTTGGGGGTCTCATAGAATAAAGAGGGAAGTGTTTATTCTGTTTCTACTTTCTGGAAGGAATTGTGAAGAACTGATATCACTCTTCCTGAAGTGTTTGGTAGAACTCATTAGTAAATCATCATAGCTGCGTTCTTTCTTTCCTTGAAATAACTTTTGATTTTATTTTATAAAAAAATGTAAGGCTATTCCTGTTATCTGTTTGTCCCAGTGTGAATTTTGGTAGTTGATAGGATTTTTTTTTTAAAGAATTGATCCATATCGTATTAGTTATCAAATTTGTGGGCATGAAGCTGTTTATATTATTCCTTTGTTATTCTTCATTCTTATTTTCGGAGACAGGGTCTGTCACCCAGGATGGAGTGCAGTGGTGTAGTCCATGGGGTCACGTGCAATGCTCTTATTTTCTGATATCGGCAATTTGTGTGTTCTCTCCCCTGCCCTCATGTTTCTAGGTTAGCCTGGTTCATCTTGTTTAAAAACCAACCTTAGTATTTTGTTTTCATTGACTGTCTCTTTTGTATTCTTGTTTTTAATTTCATTGCTATCCGTTCTAATGTTTATTATTTCCTTTTATTTGCTTGGCCTAATTGCTCTTCTGTGTCTAGGTTTCTGAAGATAGATGCGCATTTTAAACATTGTAGATGTTTATTCTTTCCTACTGTATTCATGGAATGCTATTTACTTTGGTAATGAGTCTGGCTCTGGCTTTACCTGACACTTCTGCTGCTGCCCACACAGTGCAGGTGCTTCACATCCATGTGCCCCTCCCTCCCTCCCCACCACCTCATGGCCTGGCTGCATTCGATGTGCTTATTCATATGCAGCAAGCGCCCAATACATTATTACCACGACTGCCTTAAGCAAACAGCATTTAGATGAGTTAAGAAAAAGAAAAATAGGCCAGGCACCATGGCTTACACCTGTAATCCCAGCACTTTGGGAGGCCAAGGCAGGAGGATTACCTGAGGTTAGGAGTTGGAGACCAGCCTGGCCAATATGGGGAAACCCTGTCTCTACTAAAAATACCAAAATTAGCTGGGCGTGGTGGCATGCACCTGTAATCCCAGCTACTTGGGAGGCTGAGGCAGGAGAATTGCTTGAACAGGGAGGTGAAGTTTGCAGTGAGACGAGATGGAGCCACTGCACTCCAGCCTGGCAACAGAGCAAGACTCCGTCTAAAAAAAAAAAAAAAAGAATAAGAAAAATAACATATTTTACTTCACCTTCATTTATTACTTCTCCAATACTCTCCTTTTGTTTATGTAGATACAAGTTTCTGACCCATATAATTTTCCCTCGGCTTGAAGATGCTTTGCTAGTGATTAATCACCCAAGTCCCTGTTTCACAAGTTCCTTTCTCTCCTTCACTCCCTGCAGAGTTCTGATGGATACAGAATTCTAGGCTGATGGCATATTTCTTTCAACACACTAAATATTTCACTTCATTTTCTCCTCTATTGCATAATTCCTAGTAAGAAGTTGGCTGTAATTCTTGTCTTTGTTCTTCTGCGGGTAATTTATTTTCCAAGATTTACTGTTTGTCACTGTTGTTCTATAATTTTATATGATCTGTATTAATGCTGACTGGTCTCTTCTGAGGCACCTGGATCTGTGGTTCTGTGTCTGTCACTGATTTTGGAAAGTTCTAAACTACAGTTATTTTCAGTATTTCTTCTGCTTTGCTTCCTCTACTTCTTCTTGATTCCAATAATGTGCTTTGTCCCTGGGATGTTTTGGTTGTATAGATATCGTTTTTCATCATTCCAACAGTCCTTGTTACAGTCTTTTGTTATAATGTTTGGGTACTTTAGGCCTCAGAAGCAGTCCTTGAGAAATAGTATTTCTGACCTTCTCCTTCTTCCTTTTACCTACCCAAGGCAAGACTCTAATCTGGTTGTGGATCAGAAGAGGCTCATTCCAGAGATGACCCTGCTCCACAGTCTGAAGGAAGGTACAGTGCACAGAGATGCCAAGAAAAGTCTGAGCAGACAGGCCCTGTTGGGTTTAGATTATGGGCTTTTTGTCCAGGCACATTTCTACATGATTGTCAAACCTGCCTGTGTCATGAAGCCTCCACACAAACCCGGAAGGGCAGGGTTTAGGGAGCCTCTGGGTTGCTGAACACAAGGCGTTTCCTAGAGGGTGACATCCAAGGATGGCCTGGAAGTCCTCGGCATCTTCCCCACATCTTGCCCTACTTGTCTCTTCCTCTGCATTTTTGCAATATCCTTAAATAAACCAGTAAACACAGGTGTTTCCTTGAGGTCTGTGAGCCACTCCAGCAAATTTTTCAAACCCAAAGCAGGGGTTATGGGAGCCCCAACTTGAATTCAACTGGAGGCCTGGACTTGTGACTGGTGGAAAGTGTGGGGCAGGCTTCCAGGACTGGGAGCTCAATCTGTGGGATCCAACCCCACTGAAGCAGTGTCAGAACATGCTGTTGGGGTCTGCTGAAGAACTGGTTGCTTGATTCCTGATGGGGAGAAATCTCCGCATATTTTAGGATGACAGAAGTCTTTTGTGTTGATTGTCGTTTTGTCAGTGGCTTGAGTGTTCTTTGGACACAGCACCTTTTGATATTCTCTCACAGGACTTAAATTTCCGTTCTGAGGTTTCTGTTTTGTTTTCGATTTGCATTTCTGTTTGGGGAGTTTCTTGCTACCTGTCGTCAAACTCAAACTCACTGATTCTTTTCTCGGCTGTGTGCAGTCTACTCATGTTTTCACAGTGTTTTTTTGTTTTGTTTTCCTTTTTTCATTATTATTTCTAACATTTTATTTTGATTTTTTTCTTAGACTCTTAAAAATTTATTTAAAAGATTCATCTTTTTTTTTTTTTTCAGACAGAGTCTCGCTGTGGCCCAGGCTGGAGTGCAGTGGCGCGATCTTGGCTCACTGCCAGCTCCACCTCCCGGGTTCACGCCATTCTCCTGCCTCAGCCGCCCCAGTAGCTGGGACTACAGGCGCCCGCCACCTCGCTCGGCTGATTTTTTGTATTTTTAGTAGAGACGGGGTTTCACCATGTTAGCCAGGATAGTCTCGATCTCCTGACCTTGTGATCCGCCCACCTCGGCCTCCCAAAGTACTGGGATTACAGGTGTGAGCCACTGTGCCAGGCCAAAAGGTTCATCTTTGAGATCTTATTTTGTAGAGCTGATATGCCCCTCAATGTGATTTTAAATTATGTGACTCTGCTGGGAGCGGTAGCTCACACTTATAATCCCAGCACTTTGGTAGGCCAAGGCGGGTGGATCACAAGGTCAGGAGATCGAGACTTTCCTGGCTAACACGGTGAAACCCCATCTCTGCTAAAAATACGAAAAATTAGCTGGGCGTGGTGGTGGGCGCCTATAGTCCCAGCTACTCTGGAGGCCAAGGGAGGAGAATGGCATGAACCCAGGAGGCAGAGCTCGCAGTGAGCCGAGATCGTGCCACTGCACTCCAGCCTGGGCAACAGAGGAGACTCCATCTCAAAAAAAAAAAAAAAAATTACGTCAATCACTCGTAGACACTTGCACCTTCGTTCACACTCACTGTTGCCATTTTCCTTACTTGTCTGTCAATATTGCTCCAAACATTATTTTCTTTCTCTGATTCATTATGAGCAATGCCCACTAACTGCTCCATGATTACATGACAGTTGTTCCACAGCTATATGGCTGATGATTTTGAATTCAGCAACAGGCTAATGTTATAGTTTTGAGACTATTTGGTGCTAAATCAGTGGTGAACAGCCATGCATCATTTAACCACGGGGATACGTTCTAAGAAATGCATTATTAGGCAACTTTTTGTCATTGTGCCAGCATTGCAGAATGCACATACGCAAACCTAGATGGTGCAGCCTACCACAAACGTAAGCTGTATGGCGTAGCCTGTTGCTCCCAGCCTACAAACATGCACAGCTCTTACTGTGCTGAATGCTGCGGGTGGGAGGAATGCAGTGGTATTTGTGGACCAAACAGCTAAACATAGAAAAGGTACCACAAAGCTATGATATAAAAGATTTTAAAAATGATAAACTTGTTATAGGGCACTTAGCATGAGTGGAGTTTGCCAGAGTGGAAGCTGCTCTGGGGGAGTCATGAGTGAGTGGCGAGTGAATGTGAAGTTCTTAGAAGTCACTGGACACTGCTGTAGCCTCTCTAAACACTGCACACTTAGGCTACACTACATTTTCTTTCTTCAGTAATGAATTCACCTGAGCTTACTGTGACTTTGTTACCTTATAAACTTTTTTTTTTAATTTGTGGCTCTTTTGTAATAGCACAGCTTAAAACACAAACACATTGTATAGCTCTGCAAAAATATTTTCTTTCTTTATTTCCTTATTCTATAGACTTTTTTCCATTTTTTAATTTCATTTTTTACTTTTTAAACTTCTTGTTAAAAACTAAGACTCAAGCACTCACATTGGCCTAGGCCTACGCAGGGTCAGGGTCATGAATATCACTGTCTTCCACCTCCACATCTTGCCCCACTGGAAGGTCTTCAGGGGCAGTAACATGCATGGAGCTGTCACCTCCTGTGACAACAATGCCTTCTTCTAGACACCTCCTGAAGGACCTGCCGGAGGCTGTTTTACAGTTAGCTTTTTTAAAAAGTAGAAATAACAATGAAAAGTACACTATAGTAAATACATAGACCAGTAACATAGTCGTATATTATCATTATCAAGTATCATGTACTACACTTAATTATCCGTGCTAGACTTTTATATGACTGGCAGTGCAGTGGGTGGATTTACATCAGTACCACCACAAACATGTGACTCACGTATTATGCTACAACGGACATCCCTAGGTGATAGGAATATTTCAGCTCCATTATAATTTTATGGGACCACTGTCATATACATGATGGGAATGTCATATACGTGATGGGAACGTTATGTGGTGGTTGGCTGTCTTCTTTTACAAAGAGTTTTATAGCACATTCGCATTAGTCTGTTTTCACACTGCTATAAAGAACTGCCCAAGACTGGGTAATTTATAAAGAAAGGAAGTTTAATTGGCTCACAGTTCCCCATGGTTGGGGAGGCCTCAGGAAACTTACAATTATGGCAGAAGGTGAAGCAACATGTCCTTCTTCACACGGCGGCAGGGAGAGAGAAGAGGAAAGGGAGAAGAGCCCCTTATAAAACCATCAGATCTTATGAGAACTCACTCACTGTCATGAGAACAGCATGGGGGAAACCGCCCTCGTGATCTAATCACCTCCCACCAGGTCCCTTCCTCTACACATGGGGATTACAATTCAAGACGAGATTTGGGTGAGGACACAGAGCCAAACCATATGAATGTTTTAACTGGTTAACTTAATACATAACATATACACAACTGGTTTATTTATTCCTTAGAAGAGGCAGTGTAGACAGAGCCTAGGAACCCCTGCTGTGGAGCCAGAGAACCCTGAGTTTGAATCCAGGACCCTCCCTTTACCGGTGGCACCCTACATGTGTGATGGCACCCTATACAGGGTCAGGATCATCAATATCACTGTCTTTCACCTCCACCTCTTGTCCCACTGGAAGGTCTTCAGGAGCAGTATCACGCATGGAGCTATCACCTCCTGTGACAACAACGCCTTCTTCTGGACACCTCCTGAAGGACCTGCCTGAGGCTGTTTTATAGGTAACACACAGTTTACAGTGCCATCCGCATCACAGCTCTTTCCCTCAGCATCCTCATCTTGGTCCATGATGGTGATAACAGCCCCACATTTCAGGCTCATTAAGAAGAACAGGTCAGCTGGTGAAAATGCAGCGAAGTGTCGGTGAAAAAAGTGCCTGGCTCATAGTAAGTATTCGATATGTGCCATTTATTATTCATACTCATTTAGAGCAACCTAAATTAGGTCGGATTATTCAAATTTGCAAATACACTTGGAATGGTGCCCACTTGACTTCTTAACTGGTAATAGTACCAGTATTGTAAAGATCATTTTAGTTCTCCAACTTCACAATATTTTTGTTTGAAAAATGACAGGTTTTACTGATGTGTTACTGTGTCTTATTGAAGTTACTGGGACTTATTGGAAAGGTACTCACATTCAGGAAAGTTCCAGAGAGACTGTCATTACCTATCGGAAACGTCATGTCCTAAAGTTAACATGCTGGCTTTCTAAAGACAACTTTAGGAATAACCACTAATACTGATGGGGTTAAAATCAAGCCTACCCTAAATAGCATCATTCTTACCACTGAGGTTCTCACTTAACATCATTCCTTAAATAATGGATCTTTTGTGCTGTCGTGCAAACTAGATGAAAAACCGTCAACCATAACTTCCACACATCAAACCACATCAAATGATGGCCAGCAGTTTCTGATTTTATTGGTTTGCTTTAATCCTCAATTGTTATTCTTTTTTCTTTGGAGACAGAGTCTCGCTCTGTTGTTCAGGCTGGAGTGCAGTGGCGCAATCTTGGCTTACTGCAAGCTCCACCTCTCGGGTTCAAGCAGTTCTCCTGTCTCAGCTTCCCAAGTAGCTGGGACTACAGGTACCCACCACCATGCCCAGCTAATTGTTTTATTTTTAGTAGAGATGAGATTTCACCATATTAGTCAGACTGGTCTCAAACTCCTGATCTCAGGTGATTTACCTGCCTTGGCCTCCCAAAGTGCTGGGATTACAGGCGTGAGCCACTGCCCATCCTAATCTCCAATATTAAAATATATGTAAATATGGAATATAGCTGGGAATAGCATTAAGGGCTAAACTATTGGAAATATGAACACTGTCATAATAATGTATGTAGATTTAAGTTTCTAGTCACTTTGCTTTCTCTGAAGTATTTCAGTCGATGAGAACAGACAGTATATGTGTTTATATTCTTTTCACATTCCCTCAGCACAGGGCGGCACCTGCCACAAGTAGATTCCTCTTTGTTGCTGTTTATTTTTGTTTTCGTTTTTGTTTGGAGACAGGGTCTTGCTGTGTCGCCCAAGCTGGAGTGCAGTAGTGTGAGTGTGATCTTGGCTCACTGCAGCCTCAACCTCTGGGGCTCGAGTGATCCTCCCACCTCAGCCTCCCGAGTAGCTGGGACTCCGAACACTCACTGCCACATCTGGCTAATTTTATTTTTATTTTAGGTAGAGATGGTGTTTCTTTATGTTGCCCAGGCTTGTCTTGAACTCCTGGGCTCAAGCGACCACCATGCCTCAACCTCCCAAAATGCTGGGATTATAGGCATGAGTCACTGTGCCCAGCCTTAGATTCTTTTTTTTTTTTTGAGATGGAATCTGTCTCTGTCTCCCAGGCTGCAGTACAGTGGCATGATCTCGGCTCACTGCAGCCTCCACCTCCCTGGTTCAAGCAATTCTCCTGCCTCAGCCTCCTGAGTAGCTGGGATTGGGTGAGGGTTTGTCAACTCTCCAGCTAATTTGTTTTTTTAGTAGAGATGGGGTTTCACCGTGTTGGTCAGGCTGGTCTCAAACTCCTGACCTCAGGTGATCTGCCCGCCTCAACCTCCCCAAGTGCTGGGATTACAGGCATGAGCTACCACACCTGGCCCTGATTCTTAACAAATAAATTTTGAAATGAACTGAACAAAATTCGCTTTCCAACTAAATCTGGATTGTCATGGAATCCACATCTTATGCTTCAATATGAGGCCATTCTTCTGTAGATGTGGTATGTAGACTCACAATCAGAGCAGCAGAAGTATCAGTCCTGACCTGATTTTAAATAAGTAGAAGGTTTTAAGGAAAAAACACGTTCTGACAGCTTCACCGTTTAGCCCTAAAACATGACAGCACTCATCTCTGGACAGGAGGGCTGGTGGCCTCTGTTCACACCCAGCACCAAGCCTGTGCGGGTCCACACAGCCATTCTGCCCCCAGCTGCCATCCCGGACTGAGTTTTGTTGCTAACCCTTTCTCTCCTCAACGCTTGACACTTCCTCAGGCAGCAGAGACTTAGGAAAGAACTTTCTACCAGAAAATCCTGGGCTCGTGCTGAGCAGCCTCACCTGATTTTCTAGGAGCATTTCCAGGAAATCGCCAAGAGCTGCCTGGTCTCTGTTCCTTGCTGGCTTGCAGGCTGACCTGGGGGGAGCCCCGAGGGGTCTGAGCGAGTTGTCAGCTGGAGATGAAGACTCCTCGTGTCTTAGTTTTCTCTGAAGACCCACTTAGCTTACTGAGTCCTTTATTTTTTGAGCTAATTTGTTGGTATCTGTGCATCACAGAACACTGATTTTCTGAGAAGGGTCCCTTGGAGCTCTTTCTGCCTGTGCCTTCAGTGAGGGAGCACAGCTGGCCTCAGGGAGGGAGCACAGATCATGCGGGCCTCCTCGTGGGTTTCTCAGGACGCTGCCTCCCTTAGTGTGACGCCTCAGGTGCTGCCTGTGTCCCGTCTATGCTGGTTGCCACATCTGTGACCTGGGTTAAGAGCCCTTCCCCTTCCTCAGGTGCTGCGGTGAGGATTACAGGTCCAGTGGGGACGGCTGGACATGCTTCTCTCTCTCCTTTAGATGCAGGAATTCAGGGTGGGAGAAACTTCCTGTCCTGTCCTGCCACCTCCGCATGCCTAGAAGACACCCGCCTGCCTGGCCCTCTCCCCTGTTAGGTGGACACCAGGTCTTCATGGCTTTGCGTCCCCTCTGCATTCATGGAGGCCCCACTCCTGTGTGACTCCACTCCCAGTGGGCTGAGAGGGAGCCACTGCAGCAGTTCCAAGGATGTTAATTAAGCCTGGGACCGCCCTGGAGAGCCGTGGGCAGTGGCGCTGCTGTGGCTCAGAACAGTGCAGGGAAAGGGGAAAGCAGTGGCTCGCAGCATTTCAGAAAGAAGCCTTTCCCCACGTTTCAGTGCGGGTCTGCACGTTTCCGTCTTCTCTTTGATCAGCTGTGTTAGGAACACCCTTTGCTTCTCTTTGGGCTTTAGTCACCACGCCTCCCCTTCCACCTCACACCCCTTCCCGCAGCTGCCTGAACCCACCCAGGCCTGGGCAACATGCACACCTTCCGAAAAGAATATAACTGCCGATTCGACTATTTATTTCCTTTTAATGTGTCAATAAAACAGTAATTACATTTCATTTGTGTTTAGAGTTAGAATTGGATAGAAGCACAAGTTCAATTGGTGGAACCAAACTCACAGATTCAACCCAAAAACAAAAACAGTGAAAATCAACAGTTTCTTAATACAAAGCTAACTTGTCAGGTGTTTTTTAAACATATCAAGAATTTTGTTTGGAAAATTAATCAGCTGAGGGCTCCAGATAATTCTTGACCATGCAGCTACATCAAGGCTCTAGGAGTTCCTGCAACAGGGGCCAGAGCAGGTGCGGTGCCCAGCGGGCTTCTGTGTGGTGCCGGTCCCAGGCTTCTAAATGATGCCACCAAACTCTCCGTGCTGGCTCTGAGTTTCCAGTCAGTCATTCTGGCCTTTCTAAGCGGCTCCATGAGATGAACTGAATGAGGAGGAATGAGGGAGAACTTTCACCTTTTCATTTGAAGAAATAAGAAATACATTGTCCACAAATTTAATTTTCGGAATCTTTTTCTCCATAACATCAATTATTTATGCTCAGTGAAAGAAGAGCAGATGCACAGAATTGCTTGGATATTGGTTATTTTTGTTTAAATTATTTTCATTATTTATATTTTGGCCCTATATTTTTGTGGCACTCTATTTTTTCACTATTTTTCCTTATCCACACAACACAAAGTATGTATCATCTGTTTCTCACATTTTTTATTTGTTTTTTACACATATGGGTTTATTGTGTTCACAGTAATAAGCTGTTTTTAAAAACTGAAAACATTTTACTAATTACTGAAAGAGGGAAATAAATACAGTACCAAGAAAATGTCATTTAAAATATTACATCTGTTTTCTATTTTTAAACCTTCATTACTTCCAATTCAACCCTCTAATCACAACTTACACTGCATATTAATTGTTGAACCAGATTTATCAGAAACTGTCTTTTATATAACATCATCCAAAAGATAATTCTAGAGAAGGCTGTAAAACAGATGATCGCGATGCACCCTCTCCCAACAGATGCACTGTAATGACACAGATATTGTTCTTATTAAATACTCTTTTTCTAATCCATGTGATTCTCTCTTATCTCTTAAATGTCTGTTTGTAGCACATTCTTCCGGGCTAATGAAATACCATGTGCTTCTGCAGGCATAAGACAATATTTGCGCTAATAATGATGATAGTCCGACATGCTTCATTCAATATTTGAGGATAGGAGTGAAGGTTCAAGCCCTAAAGAAATGGTATTTTTTATGGTTGTTTGCCTTTTTAAAATTTTTCATGTGCGGCCCAGAAGGGAAATTATAAATGAACCCACACTGAAAAGGAAGGGTTCGAAGTTATCAGTGTAAATGGGAATATAACCTAGAATCATGAGTTAAAATATATTAAACCAGAAACAACGCTGAGCTAAGAAAGAAACATGTAGAATATGAGATATTGGTTTTTAATATTGTTGGGTGAACATCCCAAGTATCTAATAAAAATCTTCAAAGCCTGAAAACTGGAAAACTTCCTTTATGACCAAATATGCAAAAAGTTATCTATAATTCCAAGTTGACAGACCCTCTGAAATTCATCTACCGGTCCTACAAACCCCATGTTAATTATATTAGATACAGAGCTATCTAATGAAAATTCTTCACATATGGTATCTAGCTGAGAGCTCATTGCATCTGCCAGAATACTTTCAATGGGAGTCCTGAAACAATCTGACTCTGAAATAAATTAATCTTCTGCCTCTTTTCTGAACTTTCTATTTGTTCTCAGCATCTTCACATTTCCTGATTTTTTAAAAAGATTTTTTAAGTCTGTTATGCATATTTAAGGTATATAACACAACACTGTGGGATACAGATGCATCATTAAATGGTTACTACAGTGAAACTAATTAATAAGTCTGTCATTTCACATGGTTGCCATTTCCCCCTCCTGTGGCAAAAGCAGCCATCATTTACTCATTTCACAAAAGTCCTGAGTGTGACGCATGATTATCAACCACAGGCCGCATGTTGGTCATTATATCCTGGGACACATTCATCCATCATCTCTGCTACTTTGCTCCTCCGTCCCGTGGAATATGCAGGTCTAGGACTTTCCACCCATCCAGGACAGAATAACAGGGACCAGACTTACCCTCCCCGCTCAAACAACTGAAATGTTGATCAGAACATAGAAAACATAAATACATATTTTTCAGACTTTGAAAATACATGAAGTACCAGGCAGTGCAGAGCAGTGATCTTTGAGCGAATGAGCCATAAATGAGGCAACCCCTCCAAAAACATTACCCCAGCTTAGCGCCTGAAGAGAGTCTTGGGACAGAACCAGAGGGAGGGGCTGGACAGATCCTGGACTCTCTCGGGGTGAGCTGAAGAGCTCTGGAGGAAGAAGGCAGGAGCAGCAGGAACGGGTGGAATGGGAAGCCGAGTCCAGAGGGCACTCTCAGGTCCCCTGCTGAGGGCTGACCAGCATGAACAGGTGGGGAGAATGCTGGGCTTGGGGCGGAGCCCCTAGAAGGAGCCTGCAGAACAGCGACTGCAGCAGCAGAGGGTGGGGGAGACCTGCCGTCCCACTGGCTGCAGGGAGAAGCCTGGCAATAGCCCTGGTTTCAGGCTGAATACTCTGAAGTGAGGGTTTCCATGATGAGGACAAGCCCCCTCCACAGTGAAGGCTGCACCAGAATTGCCTATTTCACACAACACCACACTGTTTTGATGCCTGTATCTTTATAATTATTGACATCAGGCAGTTTCAATCTTCTGATTTTGTTCTTTTAAAAAATTGTTTTCTCTATGTTTGGTACTTTGCATTTTTATATTTATTTTATAATCAGTTTGTCCATTTTACACACACAAAAAAATACCTGCTGGAGTTTTGATTGGAATTGCACTGAATTTATTACATATCGCTGTAACTTTCTTTGTTATATAATCTGACAATTTCTGTTATTTAACTACAGTTTTTAAACCATTTGCATTTAATGTGGTGAGTTTGTCTACCATACTGCAGTTTATTTTATATTTGTCTCATCTTTCCTCTGATTCCTTTTTCCTTTTTTCCCTGCCTTCTTTTGAATGTATTGTATATTTTTAAATAATGTCATGTTATCTTTTGGGGGGCTTATTTGCTATATCTCCTTTTTAAATTTTTACTGTAGAATTTATATTTTTAAACACTTTTTAGTCTAGAATTAAGAAATACTAGTCCACCTGACATGTGGTATGAAATACGAGCTACTTCCATTTCTCCTCTTTTGGCCTTTGTGTGGGTGCTGTCATAAATTTTACCTCTTCAAATTTGATTTGTTGTAAACTCCACAGTATGTTTTTCAGCTTTGAGTTATTTATTACCTTTTTAAAACATTTTTACAGATATAATTTTGAAATGTTTGTATTTACATATGTATTTATTATTATAGATATTCTTCATGTATTTGTGTAGATCCAGATTTTCATCTGGTAACATTTTCTTTTTGCCTGAAGGAGATTTTAAGCATTTCTTACTGTGCTGGTTAAGTGTTTCTATTCCTAAAAAAGTTTTATCGCATCTTCATTTTTGAAAAATATTTTAATAATATTAAAGTAGAGAATCCAGATATAAACCAGTAGATACATGGCCAATTTGTTATTGACAAAAATGCCAAAGCATTTAATAAACAAATGATAAGCTTTCAGCAACTATTATGTGACCCTCAGACATCCATCTGCATAACAATTAACATGAACCTGATCTGACACCATATAAAACATTTAGTTCAAAATGGATCACAGACCTAAATGTATGAGCTAATACTGTAACACGTCTTCAAGAAAACACAGGTGATAATGTTAGTACCATTGGGTTTTCAGGGACTTTCTTAAAACAAAAAATAATAATAAAATACAAAAGAAAAAAGTGATCAATTGGACTTCTTAGAAACATAAAGCTATTTTACTTTAAATGACACTGATACAGTAATTGAAAGGCTGACATACACTGGGGAATACATTTGCACAATATATATCTGACAAATAACTTGTATCTAGAATATATGAATAACTGTTACAATCAGTAATAAGACAGCCTAATTAAATAACAGACAGAACTTTGAACAGACACTTTAGGAAACACTTCATAAAAGTTTTCTGAACCTCATGACTTGTTAGGCAAATGCAAAGTAAAACCACAATAAGATACCGCTACACTAGAATGCCTAAAGTTAAAAACTCCAACCAAACTAAATCTTGGCAAGAATACGTAGCAACTGGAACTCACCCACTGCTTTGAGAATATAAAGTGGTTTGACCACTTTTGAGAACAGTTTGGAACCCCTTCCCCAGGTGAATGAATGGACATCTGAGGTACATCCATGCAACGGAACATTATTCAGTGACTGACAGAAGTGAGTCCTGGAGCCATGAAGAGACATGAAGGGACGGAGCACAACTCACTAAGAAAGGAAGCGGGTCTGAAAAGGCTCCACACTGCGTGATCTCCATGATACCGCATTTTAGAAAAAGCCACGGTGTGAAGAAGTCAAGTATTGGTGGTGCAGGAGTTCAGGGGGAGAGAAAGGCAAATAGGTGGAGCACATGGAAATTTTTTTTTTTTTTTTGATGGAGTCTTGCTCTGTCACCCAGGCTGGAGTGCAATGGCATGATCTCGGCTCACTGCAACCTCTGCCTCTCGGGTTCAATCGATTCTCCTTCCTCAGTCTCCTGAGAAGCTGGAATCACAGGTGCCCACCACCGCACCTGGCTAATTTTTGTATTTTTAATAGAGATGAGTTTTCACCATGTTAGCCAGGCTGGTCTCAAACTCCTGACCTCAGGTGATCTGCCCTCCTCAGCCTCCCAAAGTGCTGGGATTACAGGCCTGAGCCACCACACCCAGCCCCACATGGGAATTTTAGGGCATGAAATCAACCATACTACAGTGGCAGACACGTGACATGGCACATTTGTCACAACCCACTGAGTGTACAACACCAGGAGTGAACTTAATGTCAACCACAGACTTTAGTTAGTATCCATATTGGTTCATCACTTATAAATATAGGACAACAGTTCATGATGTTAATGATACAGAAAACTGGGGGGAAAGAGGGAGTCATGGCAACAATGTACTTTCTGCTTAATGTTGCTGTAAAGCTAAAACTTCCTTAAAAATAAATTGTATTAGAAGTTTGGCAATTTTATAAAGTATTCAGCATACACTGACCATCTGGCAGCCATTCCATTCTCAGGGGGTTACCTGGAGAAAGTGAAACGTGTTCACAGAAAGACTTAGACATTCATGCCAAACCCAGCTTTATTGGTAATAACCCCAAACTAGAAAGACCAAAACTGGAAATGTCAACAGGTGAGTGAACATCATTTAGACATAATATCTGTATGGTGGAATTCAACCTACCCATGAAAAGGAATGAACTATTAACAATGTAGCAACGTAGATACATCTCCAAATAATCATACTGCTTGAAATAATCCACACACTAAGGGGCATACACTGCATGATCCATTTGCATACAATTAAATTGTACACTTTAAATTGGTGAATTGTACAGCATGTGTATGTATCTCAATAAAGCATTTAGAAACAAACTTTCTACCTTTGCTTTAACATCAGCCTTAACCGCATGACAGCAAAACTCACCACGTCTGCACCCTGCGAGGACGCCCTGGGTACCTGCTCTTCCCACTGGCTGAAACTCACCACGTCTGCACCCACCCTGGGAGGACGCCCTGGATACCTGCTCTTCCCACTGGCTGTCTTGGCCCCTTGCACACTGGCTCATTATTTAAGATCCAGTGGAAATGCCACCATCATGGTGAAGCCTCAAATAGAAATTATTTACTTCCCTCACCCAAATCAAAACATTCTCTTTATATCAGTGGTCCCCAACATTTTTGACACCAGGGACTGGTTTCATGGAAGACAGTTTTTCCACAGTCAGGGTTGAGGGTGGTTTCAGGATGATTCAGACCCATTACATTTATTGTGTACTTTCTTTCTATTATTATTACATTGTAATATGTAATGAAATAATTATACAACTCACCATAATGTAGAATCAGTGGGAGCCCTGAGCTTGTTTTCCTCCAACTAAGCGGTCCCATCTGGGGGTGATGGGAGACAGTGACCGATCATCAGGCATTAGATTCTCATGAGGAGCTCGCAGCCTAGATCCTTCACATGCACAGTTCACAACAGGGTTCACGTTCCTATGAGAATCCAATGCCACTACTGATATGACAGGAGGTGGAGCCCAGGCAGTAATGAGAGTGATGGGGAGCAGCTGTAAATACAGATGAAGCTTTGCTTGCTCACCCACCACTCACCTCCTGCTGTGCTGTGCAGCTCCGTTTCTGACAGGCCTCAGACAAGTACCATAGCCTGGGGTGTTGGACCCCCATTTTATACTTTTAATTTTACTTATTAGCATACTATACAATATTTGGAGGTTTCTTTGATAGCACAACCTATCAGACACAGCATTGACTGAAGAACCCTCTACGTTCTTCCTGAGTATTCTCTTTGTACACATGTAGGGAGCCATGAGGATTTAAGAAAGTCTCCCTTACGTGTCCAGATCCCCAGAATCTGCAGGTCAGTGAAGGGCAAATGCACTAGCCTGCCCTCCCCACAGCCTCACCCCAGACACTGCCTGCCACTGAGGAGCTGCAGGAAGGCCGTACCGTGTCTGTAGGTCTTTTTGCTAGTACCTAGCAGAGTAGCTTGCATATAAAGAGTAATAAAAAGGTGCAAAATTGAATGGAATTTTCATGATATGAATACTTTGCTTCTGTTTTTTAAAGAAATATTCCAAAATATCAACAGTAATAAGAAGCACTGCAGAGACCATTCTAGTTCTTTCAGCAAATCACTTTTTCTTCATCCCAGACCTAAACAAATAATTATAACTTTTTATATTTAGGCATGTTCTATTTTCATGTATCATTCTTAATACACTAATAAGGTCTATACAGGCCATTTTAAAATCTAGAACTGTTGTTTGTGGTGTTAGCCACCTCCAGACCGTGGCTATCGGCAAATTGAATGAGCTGGTCTTGGTTCATTTCTAAATAATTCATATATATTTTTACTAAGACAGGGCTAAGAATATAGCTCAAAGGAAGAAAATTAGCGCCTCCTCCTAAAATGGCCAAAAATCATTAATGAATACACTCCAGGTGGCTTAGCCAGCGAGGAGCCTCTTCTGAACACAAGCAGCCGAGGTTGTAAGAGCGAACGCAGGCCACGTGCAGCTGGAGGAGCCCACGTCTCCCGCCGTCGCCTTCAGCTCATCCTCCACCTCTCCAAACACAGATTTCATTGAGCAATAAAAAGGAGGGGAAATGAAACTTAATTCATTTATTATTGAAAGCAAAAGAGCAGAGTAATTGAATCAAAACAAGATGATTAATACGTTTGCTTCACTTAAGACTTGTAAACTGCTGTTGTGCTCAGCTGTTTTTATTTACGATGAATGTCGTCCCATAGTTGCTTTGAAGTTGAAGAAGTTGGGAAAATATAAATGAAAAGGCATTTTAAAAAAATAAAAGAACAAAGAATATATTAGAGTTCTATCTTCTTGAGCTTTTAGTGAATTACATTGCTCTAGGTTGATTTTTTTTTATAGGAATTAGAAAAATAGTGATTTCCTCCCCTGGACCTGGCCTGCTGCAGGCTTGGCACCTCTCTCTCTTCAGGTCCTGTTTCAAGCCTGAGCATGCGCAGCAAGCTGCCTTGGGGGAGGATTCCTGAGCAGTCAGGGCCGGGAACCTGGGGAGAAGGCCAGGAGTGCAGAAGGTGCTGCAGGGACCTACGGGGAGCCAAGCAGCGCATCTGTGGGGCGGGGAACTGAACCAGGAAGCTTGAGCGTGGAGAGTTTGCGGCAGCAGAGATGGCACACAACTCCCTGCACGACCACCCATGGCCCATCCTACGGTGACAAACAGCTTCCCACCTCGAGGCCACAGCTCTGCATTATGTGACAGTGCAGAGGTTGCCATTGTTAAAATCAAGGGGAAAAGGAGACAATGAACCAGTGAAAATTATCAAAGAAATAAAGTTAGAAAATCTCCAAGAACCATAGAGACCACACAGGCAGAGCAGCTACCCAGGAAAGAGAATTTTACATGGCGTCCACAGAGCCTTTCATCCAGGGAGGGTGAGAGGGTCCTGAAAACTTCTGGAGAATAAGAGTGAGGTGTTAGAAGGGCATCAGATCTCTCCAAAGGATCACTGGACACTGAACAACACAGAGCAATCCTTCAGAATTATCAAGGAAAAAATTATTTAAACCTTAGAATTTTATACCCAGACCAAGTATGAATATGGGATAAGGACACTTTGAAGACCTGTAAGGACTAAATAAACTCCTGTACAACTCTGGAGGAAACACAAACAGAGAAAACACTGTGGCTAAGAAACACTGGGTTTTTATACGAAAATTAACTCAAGGTGGATTAAAGACTTAAATATAAAATACAGAACCATAAAAGCTCTAGAAGAAAATCCAGGCAATACCATTCAGGACATAGGTGTGGGCAAAGATTTCATGATGAAAACACCAAAAGCAACTGCAACAAAAGCAAAAATTGACAAATAGCATCCAATTAAACTAAAGAGCTTCTGCACAGCAAAAGAAACTACTATCAGAGTGAACAGAAAACCTACAGAATTGGAGAAAAATTTTGCAATCTATCCATCTGGCAAATGTCTAATATCCAGAGTCTACAAGGAACTTAAACAAGTGTACAATAAAAAAAAAAACTACTCTATTAAAAAGCGGGCAAAGGACCTGAACAGACACTTCTCAAAAGAAGACATTTATGTGGCCAACAAACATGAAAAATAGCTCAACACCACTTATTGTTAGAGCCACGCAAATCAAGACCACAGTGAGATGCCACGTCATGCCAGTTAGAATGGTGGTTATCAAAAAGTCAAAAACAATAGATGTTGGCAAGGGTGCAGAGAAAAAGGAACGCTTGGTGAGAGTGTAAATTATTTCAACCATTGTCGAAGACAGTATGGCAATTCCTCAGAGATCTAGAAGCACAAATACCATTTGACCCAGCAATCCCATTACTGGGTATATATCCAAAGGAATATGAATTGTTCTATTATGAAGACACATGCACAAGTATGTTCATTGCAGTGCTATTCACAACAGCAAAGACATGGAATCAGCCCAAATGCCCATCAGTGATACGTTAGATAAAGAAAATGTGGTACATATATACCACGAAATCCTATGCAGCCATAAAAATGAATGAGATTATGTCCTTTTCAGGGACCTGGATGGAGCTGGAAGCCATTATCCTCAGCAAACTAACGCAGGAACAGAAAACCAAACACCACATATTCTCACTTATAAGTGGGAGCTGAATGATGAGAACACACGGACACATCAGGGGGAACAACACACACTGGGGCGCGTTGGGGAGGCTGGGAGAAGAGAGAGCATCAGGAAGGATGGCTAAAGGATGCTGGGCCTAATACCTAGGTGATAGATTGACAGGTGCAGCAAGTCACCATGGCACATGTTTCCCTGTATAACATCCTGCACATGTATCCTGGAACTTAAAATAAAAGTTGAAGAAAAGAAACAAACAAACAAGGCCGGGCGTGGTGGCTCAGGCCTGTAATCCCAGCACTTTAGGAGGCCAAGGCAGGCGGATTACGAGGTCAAGAGATCAAGACCATCCTAGCTAACACGGTGAAACCCCGTCTCTACTAAAAATACAAAAATTAGCTGGGCGTGGTGGCAGGTGCCTGTAGTCCCAGTTACTCAGGAGGCTGAGGCAGGAGAACAGCATGAACCCAGGAGGTGGAGTTTGCAGTGAGCAGAGATTGGGCCACTGCACTTCAGCCTGGGCGACAGAGCCAGACTTTGTCTCAAAAAAAAAAAAAGAAACAAACAAACAAAAAGAAACACCAGGCACAGAGAGGCAAAGGGAACATTTAACGAGAAGATGTGAGGAAGGTGCAGAAGAGAACAATAGTCACACGGTGCCTGCAGCCCCGGATGCAGTGGAGATCTTCTGGAAGAATAAAAGATATTTAGTGGCAGTGACATATGACCGTCAGTTTGACCGTATCGAGAAAATACAGGATCCAGTCAGAAACGTTAGGGGTGAATTATTGATAAACTCACAGAAGAGTAAGCTAATGAAAAGACAATTACCAATTCCAAGAAAAAAAGAAATGGGCACGGAAGAGTATCTGTACTAGGAAGGTCAGCAGTGAACAAACATACAACCCTGTGAGAGTGTTTCTATTAATTATGATTTAACAAAAGTATCCTAATGTGCCTTTGGAGGATGAAGAGAGAGGATGTGTGCTTGTGTGTTTATAGGGGGGGTTAAGAGAGCTAAATTTTCTTCCTTGGTCGGATGCCATGGATAATGTCTCAAAGGAGAACAGAAGACAGTACGAGGATATGATTTTCATATTAGAAACCAAACGTCAGATGAAACAGCTTCTGGGTTTGAAAACGGGTTCCTGTGGATCACAGATTGGCATGCTTTTTCTGTGAAGAGGCAGACAGCAAACATTTGTGGATTTTCCACATTCAGTGGAAAATAGTTAATTCTAGTGTTACAGCATGAAAACAGACTTAGATAATACAAAAGAAATGCTCAGAGCTGCAGTCAAAATCAAAAAACCATGATTTACAGAAATATCTGCTGATTTGTATTTGGCCCTCAGAGGGCATTTGCTGTCCCTGCCCTTCAATAGGAGGTGAAACCTGGGGAATAGGGCCGTGTCTGCTGCTGCTTCACTGGTCTCGAGAATCGTCTGACTTTTAATAATATTTTATATATTCCTTGGGAAAGAAATCTAAATTTCATTTTTTTAAATATGACATTTGGCTGGGCACAGTGGTTCACACCTGTAATCCCACATTTTGAGAGGCCAAGGAGGGAGGATCTCTTGAGTCCAGGAGTTTGCCCAGCCTGGCCAATACAGTGAGACCCCATCTCTACAAAAACTTAAAAATTAGCTGGTGTCATGGTGCCTCCCTGAAGTCCCAGCTACTTGGGAGGCTGAGGTGGGAGGATGGCTTGAGCCAGGGAGGTTGAGGCTGCAGTGAGCTATGGCCACGCCCCACTCCATTCTGGTCTGGGCAAAAGAGCAAGACCCTGTCTCAAAAAAAAAAAAAAAAAAATGGTATTTTTCTTTTCCTGGACTAAAGGAAGGGAACATATTTTGGATTAAGACAGCACATGGTGTTTCAGGAAAATATGATACAATCTGCAGTGGGTACACATGACTTATGGTCGAGAAGAAGAAAAAAAGGTTTTACAATTTTTAATGGAAATACTGTAAAAAGAAATATTCAGGTCATCAGAGCCTGTATACCTCCTTTAATTACATCTTATGCTGCATGTGGTAGATGCTGTTGGAACAGATAGCTTAGCAGAAGACAGAATAACTGTCAGAAAGGAAAGCTCTGCCCCTCCTGCCTCCCTGGGAACCACTGTTCCAGTCCACTGACAGCGTCAGCACCTGCTAGAGTTTGAGACCAAGCTGAGCCTAAACACAGCACAGAAGAGGGGCTTTCTTACAAAGCCTGTCTCCTCAGAGTCCCCTTCACCTGCCCAGATCCGGTTTCAAGCCCAGATGTTTGCGTCTTGGGTTTTGACCTGTTCTTCTGTGTTCACCTCACAACAGCAGTTCTGCCCTGTGCCCAACACTGGACAATTAACACATGCTCTTGGGTTCATTAGTCCACCAGGGCTCAGCCTCCACTGTGGACGGCTTCCTCCCGCCACCCCTGGAATCGCTCCTCCTGGACCCCAGGCCCCAGACAGGAGTGTGGCCGTTCGACCAGGCAGCCTGCTGGACTAGGCACCATTCAGGGTTCGGGCGGGAGCAGCTCCCTGACACACTGGAGCTTGTGCACTTCGGGCTTGGCATTGTGTGTGGACTCCTGTCCCAGCCGTAGTTGCACCGACTGCTCCTGCTTCAGAAATGATTTTTGGGGAGCTTAGCGCCTAAGCAGGCCTCCTGCCTCCCCCAGGCTTGTCAGCAGGATGCCCAGGCATAGCTGGACACTGCCCCTGCTCTTGTTCCGTAGCCCTGAGCCCGAGGCCTGTCAGCAAGTGGTATCTCCTGGGAGGGGGACTCCGACAGGACCGATAAGTGTCTGGTCTGTGGGACACACAACTCACATCAAAGCATACTGTCGAACAAACAAAGCATACTGTGGAACACACAATTGCTAGTTTTCTTTCATTTCCACGTTACTGATGCGATTATAGATTAATATTACTATTGCCATTGTAAAAAGAGCGTAAATCCACCAGAGACAAGGGCCAGGGACTGAACAGTCTTCTCTGTGTTTCCCGGACTTCACTATGGATTGGTTTGGACCTTTGCCTTTCCGCCTGGGCCTCAATGAGTTTTCTTACATCACAAGTCAGTTATTATAAGTATTAAAGTCAAAAGCATTTTACAAATGTTAAAACCATTCCAGGTGCACCAGAAATAAGGTTTATCCCCAACTCCATCTTTTAGCAAAGCCTCCATTTTTCTTCTCCGAAATATTTTGCATTCTGCATGAATTCTGACGCCAGTGGATTTTGTAAACTTTAATGACATTAGAAGTGCAGGTGGGACATCCCATCTCAGTGGGCATCGTATGAGACCTGGCGCAGGATTCGGGGCGGAAGGCCGGGCCCGCGGGCTGGCTCCGACAGCCTCAGAGTCTCCAGCACAAGTGAGACAGCGAGCTTGAAAGTGGCATTTTTTGACACAGTTCCACCCTGTGAATAGAGTCAACCAAGTGGGGAGTGAAAAATTCATTTTCTGACAGGGGTGTCAGGCAGAATCATCAGACGCCAACAACAACAAATCCATCGCGGGGTGACAACCTGACAGGGTGGAAAACAAGGGCCTTGGAGGCTGATCTTTCCCTCTCAGCTGTCCAGAAACGTCATTTCACAGCAATTATTGCCCCTGCTGGTTCGAGGGACTGTGGACCGCAGAGTCTCTTCTTGTTATTGAACTCACACAAGAAACCAAACAAATGTAAGAGCACTGGGGGCTTATCCGTGATCCACAGAAATGATTTCTGCCTTCCCTGCAGAACGGACGGCAGTCGCTGGGCAGGGCCCCGGAGCGCCTGGGTGCAGTCAGCTCGGCCGACTCTCCCCTGGGACACCTGCCCAGCTGCGGCCGACCCCGGGGCGCACACCCTTCTGGAAGAAGACGGCACCCCTGCTGTGCACGGTGGCTGTGCTGTGCTTTCCAGGGACACCAAAGATCCAGGAAGCCCCAGTTTGTGTCGAGTATCACGGGAACGGAGATGCTTTAAGGCTCCGACTTGGGCGGCCTGCTGTTCACGTGCTAAGTGCACTCTGTGGGCCCGAGTGCCGAGGGTCCCATTTCGCACACAGCATGGAATGGGTGAGCTCCTCAACTGTAAAATGAAGCCGTCAGAGCACAGCGTGAAAATGTATTAGAGACAGTTACACCAGGGGCCCCAGCACAGCGCTCACACTTTCAATTGGTAAAATAATGTCTGTACAAATTGTTTTTGGTACATTAAGTACCTTTCACAGCCAAAATTAAAAAAAGAAGAAGAAGAAAAAAAAGAAGGAAAAAAACAAAACGACACAGAGACACAGATCGGTACACACGAAACACAACCAGTTTCTTCTCTGGCAAAGTAATTTCATGCAGAAATTTTTTATTGAGATTGTTTCTCCAGTTGACAGATCTAGTGTACAATGATAAATGACAATGTGCCAGGCAGCTTGTCAGCCTGTGCTGAGGGAAATCTCACCGAAACTCCTCAATAATAACAGTAAGTACGCGTTCCCTCCAACAGAAGGTATTTTAAGCTCGTAAGCACAGGGGCCGAGCGAAGTGGTATTAAATAGCAGTGAGATGAAGCTGAGCAGAGATTTATAAATGTGTAGGAGTCTAACAGCTCTCTACTGGCTATGACACTCTGACAAGGAAACAAGGGTTATGAAAAATGACCTGACCATGTCACTAAATCTATGTATTTCAAAGGTTTCAGCAGCCTGGTGTCTGAGCTCCTTCAGTGAATGTGACGGAAAAGCTATGAATATGATCACAAACCCTCAATGCATCGCCGTCCGGAGGAGACCTGCTCAACACCATTGATGGGCAATGACACTTTGCAAAGTTGCCCGGTTCAAAGGGAAGATTAGTTACAGTCTGAGACCTTAAGCCACATGCAAATAAGTGGCACTTAACAGCCAAATCCTGAGGATAGGAGGCTGATCTTGAGCAAATGTTCTGCAGCCTGGCTCCCGATGGCAGGTCTCGGTCATCCTGGGTTTCACTGCTGAGTCCTCCCTGTCTGGGTGATAACGGGCCAGCATGTCAGGGAGAGCTGGTTTCTCTGGGGAGCGTGACAGGCATGCCAGCCAGGTGTCCCTGTGAAAGCTGTACCCCAACAGACCTGTCTTACCAGCTACATGCGTGGGGCAGTATCTCCCTGAGAAACATCCCTGCTATGATGGTAGATCAAAGCGTGACTTTCCCAAAACTACGAAGTGAAACAATAGGTCACTATCTGCTCTGTGACGGGTGATTGGTTTAAAAGCAGGATGAAGCGAATCAGGCTCTCTGCAGCCACGTCGGAAGCACTGCGTTTTACTGAGCAGAAATCAATGCAAATCAGTGGCAAATCCTGTTGTATGACGAGAACTTTGGATTCTGGTCTTTTCTCTGATCCCAGTGAAAGAACAAGACCCTCCATCTCTCAGGCATCGGTTTCTTCATCTGTATAATGAGAGGGTGGGTCCCTGAGGCCAGAGCCACCTTTAGAGTTAGGGAGAGAATTGGTTTCCTCCACAGGCCAATTGTTTTCAAAGTTCAGCACACATATCCGGAGGTGTATGTGCTTTCTATTCTAGAACTCACTGGAGATATTTACCACTTTTATGCTTATGTGTAAAATGGAAGCGTGGTCCTAAAGTTGGCAGCCTCCTCTGAGGTTGAGTTTAGACCGAGTGCAGAGTTCCGGTCTACCCTACCTGGTCCTCAGGGCAGTGGCTCCAAGGAGAAGAGGGCTGCATGTCGGCAGCTCAGCACCTCACAGGTGCTGGTGGGAGCGGCCCTGCTGAGAGTCTGGCCATCGGGCTGGCTGCACAGACTTGAGAGGCTTTGCTCTGGACACACTGCAGCGGTCAGTACTGGGGAACTATTGTCCAGTGCAGGTGCATCGTCTCACATGAACCTCTACACAGCAATCACTCTTCCCTCTACAGAAGTCATGGCCAGGAGGTGTGGATGGTGGATAAGGCCACAATAGTTAGTAGAGAAGGCTGCAGCTGGCCAGGACCCCAGAGGCCTGGCATTCCAGATCCTGGCATTCCAGGTGGGTAGGCCTATCCCTCATCAAAATCAACGTGACCACATCTTTTCATGAGCAGAGAAAAATGTGCTCATGGAGTCCGCTGTAGTCTTACATGTCAAAAGGGTGCAAACGTGTTAGGCACCAAACACTGGCCTACAAAAATTTAGCAATCTAATCTATGCCCAGAAATAACTAAAATAAGTAAAATACAATTCATCACTACCTTTCCCAGCTAAGTTGTGGATCCTTAATATATGTTTTTATAAATTCTATATTGAACACCAATCAAAATCTTAATATGAAATATTTGAATCTGTAAAAAATGCCCTTATTGACAAACAATAAAAAATGAACTATTTAGAAAGAGTAGGAGATAAAATATAAGATTAACAGGAAGACGTGAGTACATGGTGTAAAGAGTCAGGAAAAATGGCCACCTTTCCACCAACTCACTTCCCTGTTTTCACGCGCATTATGTTAACATTTAAATGTGATTACTTCATTTGTTCTCGACATCATTTTTTAGCAGGTAAACACTGGAGAAAAAAAACACCATTTAAACTACCGTTTAATCTTTGCTACCAAGGACCTCTGAAATTACCCACTCTGAAGAGTTCCTTCCACAGAAACTGACACTTTCTTGTTACTAGTTTTAACGACAATGACTCATTTTCTGATCTGACCTTGGAAGGAATCTGAGAACAGTACATAAAGGGTTGATGTGAACCAAAGTTCTTCTAAGGAAGGAGATATTATTTTCTAAGGCTCCGTGGCAAAGAGTTCGTCAGTCTTTCTTGCTGATAATGCTGCTGTTCTTGGAGTAATAGCTCCAAGACTGAAACTTTCGCTAAATTCTTAATATGTTACTTAAAAATGAACGGACATGATGGCAGTCATTCTGAGTGAATCTTAATGGGAAAGGTGGAAGTTTCTCGTACATTTTGCTTGTGTACTACAGCTTCAAAATATAGTTCTCCCGAATAAGTTAAGTTTAGCAACCACTGGAAACTTTATCTACTAATGTTCAGAAAAAACAGGGCGCATCATATTAACACATCAAAATCAATAGATTGACAAGTAGTATCTTTTAATCCAAATAATACTCCATTAAATCTATGCCTGCATCAATAATTTATTCTGTACAAGTGAATACAATTTATTCTTAGAAACCATATACACTAGCCGGCTAGAACGGTGGTTTTCTTTGCCTCCGAGGAGTCTTCTTTTCCATTCATATTTCAGTGTTGATGAGGACACTTTCCTTTGGTGCAGAGTCTCAGAGGCATGTTTGAAAGAGATAGGATATAAAAAGACTTTGTTTAAAAAAGAAAAAGAGGAAAAAAGAATCAGGCCTGGCCATGTTGTTTCTGATGAGAACTACTCCTTTAATATTAGTTTTACAATTACTGAAAATTTCATGCTCTACTCTAATAAGAGCATGGATACCTCATGTTTGAGAAGAGAAAGAAAATAGCCCACTTAGAGTGGCATGATCTGACACGTTTAATGTAGCTGTTTGAGGGCACAGTGACATGTAACTGTAGTGGGCATCAGTTTGTGAATGTCTAGGTAAACACAATTCTACTTTAAAGAGAAAAATTTTAAATATATTAATAAAATAGAGAAATGTTAGCACAAATCAATGTACTTAATGCAAAAAAATGTGTAAAACATGTTGATGTTTAAAAGAATCTACATTTCTAAATTTTAAATGACCTACAAGATGCATTATAATTTCTGTCAATTTTCTGAATTTAAAAATATTATATGTTGTCAAAACATAATAGTCATTTTTCAGATGGCTTGAGATTTAAATAAGTATAATTATTTCAATTATTGTATTTCTATTTTTAAAAGCAAAACAGAAATAGCATCTACCTATATTTTGAAAACCTACAAACTTATCCTCTTGTATGTTTTAAACTTATTAATGCACTCTAGTTTCAAGAAACAGTGTGTTTCTATGCATATATATGTGTATACACACACAGATAGATGGATAGAT